>NC_056737.1:598208032-598508032 GCF_019279795.1 Protopterus annectens
CCACGGAGGATGTATTTTTTGCCTTCGAGAGAGCAGTGGCCACCGGTTCCCCTAGATATAAAGGGATGGGGACAGGTACTAGGGATGTCATGATTTATGCAAGTGAGTGTTCCCTGTTAAACTAGTTTAACGTTCACTGACAGTGGCTTTCAGAGTTATTTTTTTCACTGTTTTGGTACTTTTTAGGTGAAAGTTACTTCTGCGGATCAACACAATTTCAATTTAGCTATGGAGTCAGGCTAAATATTTTAACATCAACTGGCTAAATATCAATGTGGACTGATAAGCACCCAGAAATCAGCTGCTCTTTTGTGCACAGGACCACAGTGAAAAATTGTGTTTGTGAAATAAAAACTATAGAAATTAGAAATGACTTGTACATATGAACTCATCCATTGTTGGGAGCTCAGGGTAATAAACCTTCTACAATAAATTATATTTTTGCTGCATATATTGTACAAAGTCAATTACGGGCAGTTATCTGTCTTTTTACAAATAATCACGCCATGTTCTCTTGGATCAATGCAAAAAGGATGAATTCTTGTTCATGTTTCCCCTCTCAATTAAATCAGTCTGGAAAGTATATAAATGGCTACCTGTGCAGTCAGACACACACATATATAAAAGCTTTCTTTAACTTTAGGGTAGGTAAGCAAATATTTCTAGTAGAAAAAATGTAATTCAGATCACAATTTCAGTGTAAGAAAACAGACAACAATGTAACAGTTGCATGTTCATCGTGTTACCCTGCTGCAGTCATCACACTTGGTTATCCTGCCATCAGGCGGTCCCGCAGTCGGCCTGAATTCCAAAGTCTTGGTCCAGCGTCTGTTGCTGTGGCTTCTTCCCTGACGTCAGTGCACCAGGGGTATACGAGAGACATCCAACGCCATTTTCTTAAGTCTTTCTTGCCGCACGGTGCCTGAAGCAGAAGCAGTTCACAAGTGCCGGTAGGCCGACACTTGAGATTTTCGAATCAAGTCTCAGTCCGAAGTCTTCAAAGCTAAGTACCCCGTTGGGGAACCTTTTCTTGCCTCAGTCCGATGTCAGAAAAAGTTAACAATTGCATTTCTTGTGGGAAGCAAATACCTCATAAGGACTTTCATTCTTTTTGTATACCTTGCCTAGGCCCAGACCACGACGTCACTGGTTGTCGGTTTTGTGCTAGGTTCAATAAGCAAACTATAAAGCGATGCTTTGATTTTGCACGACACTACACGTGCATAAAAAACGCAAAGATAAAGAAAGGCAGCCTAGATCCAAGCCAGACTCCGAGGCCTCGGCTGGGCCGGTCGCCGGTTGTCCGGTTTTCAGGCTATCGCTGAATTGGATCCCCAGACTGCTTCGGATTCTCCAGCAGAGAGTTATAGGCCGACGCAGCCATTTTCTTTAGGCCCTACCGACGACATTGCGGAAGGAGAAGCCGGTGCTGTAGAAACACCTTTGGTTTCTGAAGGTGTCTTCAGACAGACTACTCTCACCATAAAATCGTATGCTAAGCTTAAGACTCCCCTAAAACCAAAAAAGACTACACTTCAGTCTCAAGGTCAAGGCCCTATGCCTAAGAAACAGATGCTTGAAATGGCTGAAGATTTGATTTCTTTGATCAGGGGTTCCCAACCCCCCCCCCCCGACAAAAGGCCTAGACAAGAGGAGGATTATGCCTCCTCTGATCAATTGTCTGTTTCCTCCGGCTCCTCTGAGGAACAGGATTACTCCTTTCCCCCTTATGAAGATTCTGATGCTGAAGACTCCATTCCCTCAGCTTCTCCCCCTGAAGATTATTCCTTTGGGGAAACCTTACATACCATGAGGGAACATTTCCACTGGGAAAGTCAGGACTACGACTCAAAGAAAAGACTCCGAAAGTTTCTTTTACTCCCCCAGCACAGACCACTTGCTATCCCCCCAGTTTTAGACATTGTGGAGGATGTTTTCTTAGAATCTAGTCTAAATCTAGATTCTCTGCCTCTTGCTCCAGCCAAACCAGATAGATACTATAGAGTGCCTGACTCGCACAAATTCCTATACAAAAGCCCTGTTGCTGATCCAGAGACAATCTCCCAGGGTCCCAAAGGGGCTAAGGCTTCTATTGGCTAAAAATCCTGTACCCTCTGAAAGGGACTCCTGAGCACTAGATAGGTGGGGGAAGAAGGTTTTCACCTCAGCTACTCTAGCTATGAGAGCACTAAATTGTCAATTTCACATGCTTAAATACCAGCAATTCCTAATGTCTCAAAACAAAAGATGGGCACGCACCCTCAACAGTCTGAATTCAAGGAAATGCAGGATCTGTTGCATGCAGCTGAGCAGGTGGGAAAACATACTTTACAATGTGGTTTTGATGCCTTGGAAGCTTCCTCTAGAGCAGCTGTTACTGGGTCTGTTATACGACATGCTTGGTTAAAGGAACAATCTCTGCCTGATCATGTTAAAGCAAAGTTACTAGATGCACCCTTACAGCAGGATGTCTTATTTGGGGTAAAGCAGAGGAGGTTTTAAAGAAAATGGAGGATAAGGCAAAATCTATGCAGACGGTCAAAGATTTCTTACAGGTACAGCCCCCGCGCTTCAGCAGAAATTGGTCAACAAAAAATTGGTCCTTTCTAGCTTCTGACAGACCACAGAGGGGTAAATACAGGCGCCCAAGGGGCAGAGGATAAGCACAAATCCCTTACAAACCTCGCCAATGGGGCACTGCAACACAGAAGGGAGGAGAAGACAGGTCCCAAACTACTAGAAGGCAAACACAATGACTTAAACCTCAAACTGCCAAGCAAAACTCTCTTGGCAGCTCCCTTGGGAGGAAAATTAGCACTTTTTACAGACAACTGGCGCATCGTCACAAAGGACAAATGGGTCCTAGACATTATCTCACAAGGATACAGATTCCATTTCCACACCTTGCTAAGGATAAAAGGAAGCCAAACCTGCCAAAAAATCAATGGGCAGAGGCACAAAAACAAATTACAGCTCTCATGGACATGAGAGCCATTCAACTGGTACCTACACAGGAGCAAGGCCAAGGATTTTACTCAAGGCTCTTTCTAGTCCCCAGAAAGGACAATGCCTGGAGACCCATTCTGGACCTTTCAATTTTAAACACCTTCTTGCAAGTACCCAAATTCAAGATGCTAACACTACAGCAACTTCTTCCCATGTTGGGCAAGAAAGCCTGGCTAGTAACGGACCTCAAGGAGGCATACCTGCATGTCCCTATCAGACAAAATTGCAGAAGATACCTCCGTTTCATTGCAGGTTCAACCCATTACCAATTCTCTGCACTGCCCTTTGGCTTATCTACTGCACCCAGGGTCTTCACAAAATGCCTGGCACCAGTAATTGCATACTGCAGGCAAAGAGGAATTCAAATATACCCATACCTGGATGACTGCCTCATCCAAGCAGAAAGCAAGGACATTCTCTTAACACCTGGCTTTTGTAAAACATCTTCTAAGTTGCCTAGGGTACACAGTAAATGAAAAGAAATCAAAACTAGTGCCCTCACAAAATATGACATTCCTGGGTGCCAGCTTGAATACAATGGCCCAGATGGCTTATCTGACGCCAGACAAACAACTACAATTAACTCAGTACTTCAGAACAATGGCAACAAAGACCCAACTCCCTGCAAGAAAAATTCTACAGGTCTTGGGCTTCATGGCATCTGCCATACTACTAATACCATTTGCAAAACTGCATATGAGGAAATTACAATGGTACCTAAAAAGCATATGGACTCAACACAGCCACAGCTTGGAAACAATGATACCTCTCATTCCCTGCCTTCAACAGGAGTTTCAATGGTGGTCACAGGCATGTCACCTCAACAAGGGTCAGCCTTTCACCTTACCCCTAGCCAGGCAAACTATGACAACAGATGCATCGGACTATGCCAGGGGGGCACACATGTCAGGATGGTGCATTCAAGGCATATGGACTGCAGATCTATGGAATCTGCACATCAATCAAAAAGAAATGCTAGCTGTACAAAATGCTCTGACAGCCTTCAAGGACCTCTTACATCCAGGACAACTTATCATAAAGACAGACAACACCACAGTAATGTGGTACATAAACAAGCAAGGGGGTACACACTTCTACCCTCTATGCAGGCAAGCAATGACCTTGTGGAACACAGCACTGGATTATGAAGTTCAATTACAAGCTCAATTCCTGCCAGGAAAAAAGAACACATTGGCAAATGACCTAAGCAGAAAGATCATGGATCCCCACAAGTGGAAACTGGATCCACAAGTATTTGCAATGATAACTCAAAAATGGGGGCTCCCAGACATAGACCTGTTTGCCAGCCCCCAAAACTATCAACTAACAAAATTTTGCACAAGGACTTTTCACCATCAAGCTTGGAAAGTGGACGCACTCTCATTCAGTTGGAAAATGCTGACAGCATATGCCTTTCCTCCATTACCCCGTCTCACAAAGGTACTGCTGAAAGTCAGGATGGAGAGACCCCGAATGATACTCATTGCCCCAGACTGGCCACGCCAGCACTTTGGTATCCACTATTAATGAATATGGCCCAGGGCCCGCCATGGATTCTACCACAAATTACCCATCTGCTCACACAGCAAGACAATCAGATTCTACACAGCCAGCTCAAAACCTTAAACTTGGCTGCATGGCAAATCACCTAAGCAACCAGCCAGCTCCTCTCTCACAAGCTGTTATGGATGTTATTCTGGAGGCCAGGAGGCCCAGCACCAGGAAAGCCTACTCAGACAAATGGAAAAGGTTTTGCACCTGGAACCAAGCTAAAGGCCAAAATACCCTTCAGCCTGACATACCTCAGATTCTGCAATATTTAACTGAGATGTTACACACAGAGCTTTCTTTTTCATCTATTAAAATCCACGCCTCAGCTATTTCAGCTCACTACAACACGGATCCTCCCTTATTTTCACATCCACTCCTAAGGCAGTTTCTCAGAGGGGCCAAAAACATTAGGCCTCCCAGGAGAGCACCAACACTTACTTGGGACCTCAACTTTGTTCTGGAAAAACTTATGCTACCGCCTTTTGAGACAGCTTTCTCAGCTGACTTAGTTTATATCATGGAAGACTGCTCTGCTGCTAGCAATTACTTCAGCGAGAAGAGTTTCAGAGCTTCAGACACTAATGGCAGTAGAGCATTTCCTCATTTTTCATCAAGACAGAGTTTCTCTATGAACTTAACCCCTCCTTTATGCCCAAGGTGGTATCCAGTGTGGCTCTAAATCAAACCATCCATTTATCCACCTTCTTTCCAAATCCACAGAACAAAGGAGAAAGACTCCTACATTCCTTGGACATTCACAGGCAGCTACGTTACTACTTGGATAAAACTAAGGTTTTCAGAAAATCTGACCAGCTTTTTGTATCCTATGCTACAGCATCACAAGGAAAGGCTATCTCAAAACAGACCATTTCCAAATGTATAGGACATTGCATACATTTTTCCTACACCCAACATGGAAAACCAGTTCCTGCTAGCATAAGGCCCCACTCTACCAAGGCAGCAGCTACATATACAGCCTTCCTCGGGGGGTGCCAACCAAAGATATTCTGGAAGCTGCAACTTGGAGTTCAGTACACACCTTCACCAAACATTACCACTTACCACTTTACTCTAAGACTAGAGCTGGCTTCGCCACTGCAGTTTTGCTGGGCCTTCTAGCCTCCTCTAACCCTGTTTGACTCCACCTCCCATTCTTAGCTTTGGGATTCTACCCAAGTGTGATGACTGCAGCAGGGTAACACGATGAACATAGTACAGTTTTGTACCTATCATAAATATAGATGTTCGAGTGTATACCCTGCTGCAGTCCAGGTTACCCTCCCTCCATCCCATCTGACCCTAAGACCTTTCTATACCTTAAAATCCGTTACAACCTTTGTGGTATATTTGCTTATAGCTGGAGGGATTTTTTGTTTATGCTACACCTTTTTATTATTGGTACTATCTACTGACCACCATTTGGGTGGGGGGGGCACCTGACATCTGGGGCAAGAAAAACTGAAGAAAATGGTGTTGGATGCCTCTCGTATACCCCTGGCGCACTGACATCAGGGAAGAAGCGACAGCAACCGACGCCGGACCAAGACTTTGGAATTTGGGCCGACTGCGGGACCGCCTGATGGCAGGATAATCCAAGTGTGATGACTGCAGCAGGGTATACACTCGAACATCTACATTTATGGTAGGTATAAAACTACTTTTTTATAGTTTTGTTCTAGTTTAATGAATTGCTTCCCACCTTCACTGTGCAGGTGGGCCAGTTCAAGTTATATGATAAAGAAAACTATTAACAGGCAGGCTTTAATGAATATGCATTAAGTAATGTAATACTATGTCAAACAAGAAATGCAGTAAAACATGTATGCCATTAAATGAACACTCACTACATTTAAATTGTCTTCGTTTTTAAAAGTAATGACAAAGCATATGTTCACATGTTTATATTTCACTTTAAACCTGCAATATATGCCTGACTGAATTTCCCATTGCTGCATGCTTAAGGGGGAAACAAAAGAGGTGAAAAGAGACATGCAGATTCATAACAGGGACACGATAATCCATGACAAATTACTAGATAAATAAATGCAATGAATGACTCAGTCATGTAATGAATTAATCTGTGAATACTTGTACAAAAAATCAATAGATGCTATATATGGGGATTCACTTTATCTGCAAACACTGCCACTGCTAAAGTCCTTCTTAGTCACTACATGCCACCCAAGATGTTATTCACTACAAGAATTCCTGTTATCTGTCCCCATATTGGGCTAATCGGACAGAATATGTAATGACGAGTCCCGCTTCCAGCTGTCACTGGGAGGTAACAAGGGTCTTCAATGTTGGGGGGGGTGGTAACACCTACTCCCTTTAAGGCTTTGGCAGTGAGCATAACTCATGGGGGCTTCTTTTGGAGCTTTCAATTTAAATTGATCCATCTCAATTCAAGAAGTTCCGCACATACTGAATTGTATAGATTTTCGCAGAATGTCCAGATTTTGCCTCATATTTTCAGACTGCTCCTCATAAAATTTGTGGTTTTCTAGCAAATCACTATGATGATCTGAGGACTGAAGTCATCAAATAATGACGTATATTTGAGTTTGACTTCAGATTCTTCAGAAAATATACGTTAACACAAATTCTGTTACTGTAGCAACTTAAGTTTATAAAAGCAATATTTAAAATCTGTCCCCATGTTTGGGCCTTTGTCACCCTCATTGTGTCAAGCTTTGTGCAGATGTTTTGTACTAAGAGGTTGAGAGGTATTAGCTCCAGCTACAAGTATTTAAGATCCAGATGAGATCTGCATTATTCTGTGCAGTAAACTGAGTATTTATTTCTTGTTTTCCTTTTTTAGTGTTTTCTTTGGGGTTGAACGTATAGCATACAACATCATACAAAGACATTCTAGAGCAAAGAGAGGTCCCATAGTTGTTTAGTGCTGTATGAACCATAATAAATGGCAATCACATGAACAAATTATGTATGGATAGTAGCACTAACATATACTGCAGTCAATTTATAAGATGAAAATATGGGACAGTGTTCTTATGCCCAACATAATATTTTAGCTTTATCCCCAATGCTTGAGAAGTAGAGCAAGAAATATGGACAAAGCCATAAATAAAAGTGGGACAAAAGCCCCAAAATATCTCAATTGTTTGTCATTATTTTCTAACTTTTTTAATGATCTGTCATTAATTTGCCATAAAAACACAAGTATATGAAGAACAGACTACAAATATGAGGGAAAATCTGAACATCATGCGAAAATCTATACAATTTTGAAGTATGTAAGATAGTGCTAACTGGCAAATAATAGCACCACTGGGGGAATCAGCTTTATTTGTATGCTTGTTGTTTATTTCCCTGAAATGCTAATTCCACCTAAAACGCAGCCTTTTAGCACTTCTGTGGATCCCTAGTGATATCTGCATTGCTTACTGCACTTATTTCCTTGTTTCACTTGAAAGAAAGTTACTGTTTGTCGTTTTTGCATTTAAGTTACCTGTAACACATTGCATTTAAGTTACCTGGCACTTGCTCACTAAAGCAATTATATAAGTCAGCTCTAAAAAATTAAAAGCACTACACCCTCACAAACTCCCGTTGAGTACCTTGTTCCCCATTGGCCCTTTTTTCAATTATAAAGGAATTCCCAATACTATTCTAGCATGTCCAAAGGTCAGTTGTCGATCTCCTCTCCGGTCCAGCTGGTGATTCTGGGAATCTTGAGGCAATGTTACAACTGCCTCATGTACACAGACAACCCTCTCCTCCTCCCAACAAATTCCAACACGAGAGATGCAACCATATAGCCAAACTGGAGGCTAAGCTCTCTCAACTCAGTACTGGCGTAACCAGTCAGGAGGAGAAGGAAACCACACTCACTACAATTCCAGTCTCACATAGACCTACCGACAACAAACCACACACAGAAAACATACTCGGAGGCTCTAAATAAAAATCTGCCTAAGCAGCAGAGACCTCCAAAGCAGACACCCAAGCAACCGCTACCCCAAAACAAAACACGTGCAACACATAGCTCACAAAGCCAGTGTGCCGAACAGTCACAGCCCTTAAGGCTAAACAACACACCTGATACACTTGTAATAGGTGACTATAGTCAGGCACACTGACGTCCCGCCAGGCTGAACAAGGAGAAGGGCACGGTGAGCTGCCTGTCGGGCGCTAGGATCCGCCACATAACACAAGCACTCAGGTCACTCCAAGGCAAGTACAAATATGACTCAGTCATTGTCCATGATGGTGTGAATGACCTGAGACATACCTCCTGGACTACATGAAAAGACACATAGAGGAGCTCTCTGACCATCTAGCCCACGGCCGTATGACCCTGCCCTTGAGTAGCATCTTACCCTCACCAAGAATGATGCCACAATATGAAGACAAGATGATCAATTTCAACAATTGGCTTAAGTGTTGGTGTCATTCAAAGAGGATCAATGCCTGTCAGCCTGGGATGACATGCTTTCGACAAGCGATGCTTCGCTAGGGACGGCTTGCACCTGTCACCCTGGGCTTTGGATGTTGGCAAAGGCTCTTGCTAACCCCATAGTGCCTTTTTTAGGCAAGGCTCAAAAGACAAACCCACCTCCATAGGTATCACAAGGGATAAGAAACTAAGAGTAATGCTACTCAACGCCAGAAGTCTAAACCTCAAGATGCACGCACTCGAAACTCTCCTTAGCATGGAGAACATCGATATCTATGCAGTAACAGAAACCTGGTTCAAGGCTCCTGAGAGCACCCCAGCACTACCAGGTTATACCTCATACCATGCTTTTCGGCCCCAAAACTTGGACCGAACCACAAAAGGAGGGGGAGTATCGATATTCTTGAAAGATACCCACACCTCCTGGTTGGTGGCACAGCACAAAGCATCAGAGACTATCCATGTGCAACTAACTGTGGGTAAAACTGCCATCCAGTTTATAGCCTGCTACAGACCACCCTCCCAAACACAGGAACCCCACTCGGCCTTCCTGAGAATACTGGAAAATGTGAAGGTCTCTCCAAACACCATTATATTGGGCGACCAACCACCCAAACATAGACTGGGAGCATTACTCTAGTTCCAACACCCTAGCCCAAAGGTTCCTAGAATTTATAAACTCAAATGCTATGGAACAACTTGATGTCCTTCAAGAATGCAACTGCAGTCCTGACATATGGGTTGTCCTGCCTCAGGCAGCCCTTCGGTCGGCCGGATTCCAAAGTCTGGGTCCGGCGTCAGCTGATGTTGCCTCCTCCCCTGACATCAGAGCGGCTGGGGTATAAAGGCATCTGCCGACGCCATCTTCTTCAGTGTTTCTTGCCGCGCGGTGCCCAAAGCAGAAACAGTTTGCAAGTGCCGGTCAGTCAGCTCCTGTGTTTTCAGTTACCGAAGTCATCAAAAAAGCTAAGTACCCCGTTGGGGAACATTTTTTCTTGCCTCAGCCGATGTCAGAAAAAATTGAAAAAGTTAATAATTGTTTGTCTTGTGGTAAACAAATACCTCATAAGGACTTCCATTCTTACTGCCTTCCCTGCCTGGGCCCAGACCACGACGTCTCGGCCTGTGCTTGCTTTAATAAGCGCACACTCAGGTGCCGGGCAGAATTTGCCGAAGACTTTTTTGGCGAAAATTACGCTTATATCATGCCGTCGGAACAACCGACAGCACATATTTCCAAAAAACGCAAGGACTGGGACCGACATCCTTGGCCCGCATCGTCCACCGATACCACGCCTAAGCCTTCCGCGAGTGCATCGGTCTCTTCGGAGGCAGTAATTCAACCGCTCCAGACCGACGACACCGCTTTACCGCGTACTTCGGTCCCGGAGGTTTCCCCGGTGCCGGTTGTTGTTTTTCCTCCCGAAACCGAAGCTCAAGATTTACCTGACACCATACCAGTGGATAAAGTTACTCCTGCATGTGGGGCAGCTAGGCCTCCAGTCTCCATGTCCATCAAGGCCTACACATGTGCTAAGGCTGCCAGCCAGGCTAAGGCCCATCCTCCTAAATCTTTTCCCCAGGGCCCCTCTTCTGATAAACAGATCATGACTCTAGCTGCAGATCTAATCTCTCTAATCAGAGGTTCTCAGGCGCATCCAGACAGAGGTTCTCAGCCGCCTGCAGATAAAAGGCCTAGGGCTGAGCAGACAGACACCCTTTCTTCAGATGAAGCCTCTAGGGATTCAGAGCACTCAGATACCCAGGAAGAATCCTTCCAGGCCTACGAGGACTCGGAATCAATTCCTTCTGCCTCTCCTCCAGAGGATATTTCTTTCAGAGAAGTTCTCCACTCCATGAGAGAACATTTTCAGTGGCAGGATCAGGAATTCTCTGACTCCAGGAAAAGGCTGCGTACCTTCCTTAAGTTACCCCAGCACAGACCATTAGCTATTCCTCCAGTGTTGGATGTCTTGGATGATGTATACTCAGACTCCAGTGCTTCCCCTGATTCTCTCCCTCCTGCTCCTGTCAAGCCAGACAGATATTACAGGGTTCTTGAAACTCATAAACATCTCTTTAAGGCCCACTCTGTGGATCTAGAAACTATTTCTCAGGGGCCCAAAGGAGTGGCTACTTCCTCGACCAAAAACCCTTTGCCCTGACAGGGAATCTAGGTCCCTGGAGATGGGGCAAAAAGGTTTATACCTCTTCCACCCTTGCCATGAGGTCACTTAACTGTCTTTTTCATATGTTTCAGTACCAGGATTACTTAATGGATGATTTGCAGAAAAAGTTAGCCTCTCCTGAGCCTATAGATAGAAAGGCCTTGCAGGATTTGGTTCATAACACTCAGCAGGTTAGCAATCATTTTCTTCAGTGTGGTTATGATGCATTGGAAGCTTCATGTAGGGCAGCTATGACAGGGGCCGTTATGTAGACATGTTTGGTTGAAAGAACAGCCACTGCCAGACCATGTTAAAGTAAAGCTCCTAGATGCACCTCTGGAAAAACAGAAGCTTTTTGGTGCTAATGCACAGGATGTGTTGAAGTCCATTGAGGAAAAGGCTAAATCAGTACAGACAGTCAAAGATTTCCTCCAGGTTCAGCCACCCAGATTCAGCAGGAATTGGCCTTCAAAGAATTGGTCCTTTCCAGACACTGACAAGTTTCAAAGGGGAAAAAACAGGCGTGCTCGAGGTAGAGGGCAATACCGAGGCTCCTACAGGGGCCGCCAGTGGCAACCACCAAATCAGAGAAGTGGCGCAGGGAGTTCATCTGCACCACAGGGACAATCACAATGACTTGACTTTCACACCGCCGACCAAGGCTCAAACAGAAGCACCTCTAGGCGGAAAATTATCCTTATTCTCAAAGAGCTGGCACATTTTAACCAAGGACAAATGGATTCTGGACATAATGGACAAAGGTTACAGGTTCCACTTCCATACCTTACCAACAAGACAAGGCATGCCAAACCTGCCACAAAATCAAAGGGCAGAGGCACTCATACAAGTTTCAAAGCTGTTACAAATAAAAGCAATAGAAAAGGTTCCTCCTCAGGAACAAGGCCGGGGATTCTATTCAAGACTGTTCCTTGTTCCAAGAAAAGAAAAGCAATGGAGACCTATACTAGACTTGTCCGCTCTAAACACATTCTCATTGTGCCAAAATTCAAAATGCTGACGTTACAGCAACTCCTTCCCATGCTGGGCAAGGGGTCTTGGCTGGATGTCCTTCATGGATGCATCTGCAGTCATAACAACTGGGGTTGTCCTGTCGTCAGGCAGCCCTTCGGTCGGCCGGATTCCAAAGTCCGGGTCCGGCTTCGGCTGATGTCTGGACCTCAAGGAGGCATACCTGCATGTCCCAATCAGACACAGTTGCAGAAGATACCTCAGATTTCTTGCAGGGTCAGAGCATTATGAATTCTCAGCATTGCCGTTTGGCTTATCTACTGCACCCAGAGTATTCACGAAATGCCTGGCATCAGTAGTTGCACATTGCAGACTCCAGGGGATTCAAATATACCCTTACCTGGACGACTGCCTTATACAAGCAGACAGCAAACAAACCTTGATAAGAAACTTGGACTATGTCATTCAATTACTACAGGCTTTGGGATACACAGTCAACATTCAAAAATCAAGACTACTGCCATCCCAACAGATTATTTTTCTAGGAGCCAAACTGGACACAAAATCACAAAAGGCTTTCCTCTCAGAGGAAAAACAAGAACATTTACCAGATTACTTCAAAAGCCTAGCAAAGCTCACCCAGCTGACTGCAAGGAAAATCCTGCAGGCCCTGGGGTTCATGGCATCTTGCATTTTTCTGATCCCTCTGGCAAGACTACACATGAGAAAGCTACAATGGTACCTAAAAAGCTTATGGTCTCAACACAGCCACAACCTAGAAGACGTAATACCACTCATTCCATGCCTGCAAAGGGAATTCTTGTGGTGGGCTCAAGCAAGTCATTTAAACAAAGGCATGTCTTTCACCAAACCTCAAGCAAGTCAAATCATTACAACAGACGCCTCAGATCATGGATGGGGGGTGCACATGGAAGGCAGATGCATTCAAGGACAATTGACTCCCAGGGAAATGCATCTGCACATAAATCAAAAAGAGATGTTGGCAGTGATACATGCAATCGAGACCTTCGGGAAATCCCTTCAACAAGGTCATCTGCTAATAAGGACAGACAACACCACTGTCCTGTGGTATATAAACAAGCAGGGAGGCACTCATTCTTATTCCCTCTGCAGACTAACAATGACTCTTTGGGAAAAGTCCCTGAAACTGAACATCCACTTGCAATCCCAGTTTGTTCCAGGCAAGGACAATGTTCTGGCGGACAGGCTGAGCAGAAATTTCTTGGATCCGCACGAATGGATGCTGCATCCACACATTTTCTCACAAATAAGTGCATGGGGAAGACCGGACATAGATCTCTTTGCTTCACACCTCAATCATCACCTGGAGAAGTTCTGTTCAAGGACGCACCATCCTCTAGCCTGGAGAACGGATGCTCTCTCTCTCAACTGGAATTCCCCAACAATTTATGCATTTCCTCCTCTACCATTACTGACCATGGTGTTACTGAAGATCAAAGCAGAACAACCAAAAGGCATTTTAATAGCTCCAAACTGGCCAAGGCAGCACTGGTACCCATTGCTGCTGAGCATATCTCACACCAAACCATGGCCCCTGCCTCAATGGCCTCTGCTTCTAACTCAGCACAACTACAGGACTGTTCATCAAAACCTGCAAACATTGCAGCTGACAGCTTGGAGGGTTCCATGACTTTTACCCATATCTCTCTTTCCAAAAAAGTTCAAGAGATCTTACTGGAAGCACGCAGACCTTCCACCAGAAAAACCTATTCAGCCAAGTGGAAGAGATTCATCATCTGGAATGCCAACAAGGGTCAGGATGCATCAGTAATGAGCATACCACAGATATTAGAATACTTTCCAGAAATGTTTCATAGTGGACTCTCATATTCTTCCATAAAAATTCACGCTTCAGCAATCTCAGCAAAATACGACTGTGACCCACCTGTGTTTTCGCATCCCTTGCTAAGACGGTTTCTAAGGGGGATAAAGAATATCAAACCTCCCAGAAAACCACCAGTACCTGCATGGGACCTCAATTTCGTCTTGGAAAAATTAACTCTTCCTCCTTTTGAACCCGCAGCATCTTCAGAAATGCAATTTCTCTCCTGGAAAACGGTTTTCCTGTTGGCAGTTACCTCAGCAAGAAGAGTCTCTGAGATACAGACCCTCATGGCAGTACCTCCCTTTCTCATTTTTCATCAGGACAGAGTTTCTCTAAGAACCAATCCTTTATTCATGCCAAAAGTGATATCCAGGGTGTCTCTAAATCAAGCGATTCACCTGCCTACTTTCTTTCCCAACCCTCAAAATAAGGGGGAAAAGCTGCTGCACACTTTGGACATACACAGACACGCTACTACTTGGACAGAACAAAGACCACCATAAATGTAGATGTCCGATAGATATGCAACTGCAGTCAGGTCTTCCCTCCCTCCTACCCCTCTGCAATTTTCCTTATGGGTCCATTCCCCCTTTTCTCTATTTAGCTGGGGATATCTGTTATGGTGTATCTGTTGATTACTGTTGTGCATGTCTGGAATTTTTTATCCATTCACCAAATTTAGCCTTCATTGGAGGGCACCTGGCATCTGGGGCAAGAAACACTGAAGAAGATGGCGTCGGCGGATGCCTTTATACCCCAGCCGCTCTGACGTCAGGGGAGGAGGCGACAGCCGACGCCGGACCCAGACTTTGGAATCCGGCCGACCGAAGGGCTGCCTGAGGCAGGACAACCCATATGTCAGGACTGCAGTTGCATATCTTTCGGACATCTACATTTATGGTAGGTACAAAACTGTACTTTACCACTCCCACAAGAGGGGAAAACATACTGGACCTGATCATCACCAACATGGGGACACTATGCTCCAGACCAGAAGTGTATCCCTCACTGGTAAGATCAGACCATAAACTAATCTCACTGAATATTCACATCCCGACCCCCCCCCCCCGCCCAGAAAACCACAGTGAAAAACTTCTCTAAAGCAAATTTCACACACCTCAAAACCGAGGTGAAATCCTTCAAAGCCCCCGGGCCTGTGGAGAATACGGCCCAGACCGCAGAATCCTTTATAAACGCATTCTATGAACACCTTCAGGAATGCATGGATCATGCAATCCCAAATAAAACCAAGACACAATCCTCCAAAGGCAGACGTCCTGTCTGGTGGACCCCAGCCATAAACAAACTATACAATAGAACGAGGAAGCTACTACATGATAGAGCAAAATCCCAAAAAGGGATGGCATCTCTGATCAGTATAAGCAAAAAACTACAGGCACTCATAAAATCGTCTAAGGCCAGCTTCGAGAGAAAAATTGCACAGGACACTAAGGATAATAACAAGGCTTTCTTTAGTTATGTTAGGAACCTGGGTGGGAATTCCCAGATATGCTCAGAATTAGTCCAAAATGACAAAAAATACACCAAGCCCACAGACATTGCCAACATCTTAGCTGACAGGTTCAGTGCAAACTCCCCCCCCCTCCCCACCAAAAGGGAAAGTATCTGTCCCAACAGAGTGCTGCCCCCCTGACATCTCAGATGCTCAGGTAAGAGCCGCCCTCTCCAAAGCAAAAAACACAGCATCAATGGGACCAGATGGTGTCCCGGCTGCCCTACATGAACTCCAAGAAGAGCTAAACCCAAACATAAAACTACTGTTCAATCTTAGCCTTACTACAGGATATGTACCCAAAGTGTGGCGTACAGCAACAGTGGTCCCTCTCCACAAAGGTGGTGCCTTAACGGATCCTGGAAACTATCGCCCCATAAGCCTGACTAGCTTGGTCTGCAAAGCTATGGAAAGGATCATCATGGACCTCATAAATAAAGATATTGGGGACCTACAGACACTGGATCCTACCCAGTTTGGCTTTGTTAAGGGCAGATCCTGCCTCTTAAACCTGGTCGATTTCTTTGAAACAGTCACAAAGGCCATTGACGAGGGGAAGGTGGTCCACACAGCCTACCTGGACCTCACAAAAGCCTTCGATACAATACCCCACTGGCATTATAGATAAGCACACCAGCTTAAATATAAACCCCTATGTCACTAGATGGGTTGCAAACTGGCTCAAGGACAGAACCCACATGGTTAGAATTGCTGGAGCCATGTCAGACTCCAAACCAGTTACAAGTGGCATCCCACAAGGCTCAGTCCTGGGACCTCTCTTGTTCGGTATATATTTCTCGGTACAGGCCAACACGGAAGGACTGTGGCTGACCAAGTTCGCAGATGACTGCAAACTGGGCGCCATAATCAACTCTCCAGCCGACACAAGCATCCTCCAAAAGGGCCTCATAGAAACAGACAACTGGTGCCAGAGCCATGGCCTCAAGCTAAACGCCAAAAGTGTATAGTCATCCCTTTGGCAAAAACAAAGTGCCACAAATTACCACATAGGTGGTAATCTATTAAGTACAGAAGAAGTCATTAGGGACCTGGGGACCCAAGTTGATAGCAATCTCTCATTTGACAACCACGTGGCCAAAGTGGTTAGAAAAACATTTTATATAGCCCACGTAGTCATGAAGGGATTCACATCTAGATCAGGGGAGGTCATTGTGCCTCTTTACTCATCCCTCATCAGACCCATAATTGAGTACAATGCTCCTTTTGGGATGTACCTTACCAGACACCTGCAGCAACTGGAAAGACCCCAAAAGTACCTCACCAAGAGGATCAAAGGGCTCAAACAGATGCCATATGCTGCCCGGTTAAAGAAACTCCAGCTCTACTCAGTGGCATACCGCCTGCTCAGAGGCGATCTGTGCCTGACGTATAAAGCCATGTCTAACCCGGAATTAATGGACATGCTGCACCTCAGAAAAACCAAATCCCATCGAGGTAATGCCAGAGAGACTTGAACCTCAGCACTGAAATAAATAGGACATGCTGGAGGGACAGATTCATAACCCAGAGGCTCCCTTCACTCTGGAATAAAATCCCAGTCCAGGTTAGGCAGAGTCCCACATTGACTCTCTTCAAGAGGAATCTTGATGAGTGGATGGGAGATCGTAGGTTTACCCTGGCTATCACTTCTGTGTCACTGTTAGACATAGGCACAGTATACTAACCTCAAAAAAAGGCATAGCAAAATTAATTTAAAATGGGTGGCAAAAGCCAAACACACTCTGGCTAGGCTTATAAATGCCCTAGGGCAGATAGCCTAGTATGAACCTATGAACCTATAAGCTGTTAGTTCAGTCTGCCACAGGTGCAAGCAAAAAGTGAGAGAGAATGGAAAGTCAGACTTTAAACCTTCTTGCTATTCACAAAACAATGGTAAAACACAGCATTCAGTTCAGATAGGTACAGAGCAACAAACAGGCACACTTTAACCTAAATTTACATTTAAACAGCACATTTCTTATAAAACGTACATCCATTGGAAAGGAGCTGTTACAGAAGCATGCAGCCTCTTACAAAGAAAGTCATGATGCCCAGCTCAAGTGGACTGAATACAAGTATTTAAAGTGATATTCTACATTATCACCACCAGCCACGCTATTAAAACACTTCTGGCGCAATACATCTAATGGAAGCGGTACGTTGCAACTCGCACTAAAATCAGAAAGCCGTTTTGGGAGATAAAGTAGAAATCTCTTATTTCTGGTTAAGCCCACACACCTCACATATGTATTCCAACAATCCCCGATTTTCTGAGATGTACAGACTTCACATACCTCACATATGCATTCCAACAGTCCCTGATTTTCTGAGATGTACAGACCAGGACTGACAAAAGTAACACTAATTACTCCAGAAATTGCAGTAAGGCACATTTTAAAGTTCCATAAAACGTACTTCAATCTAACTCATTCACTCAATTCTCATCACTACAGACTATAAAGTTCGGTTGAACAACAGAAAAGCAAAATGCAAATGAAAATCTCACGATCCTACAACTCTTCCCAACGTATATAAACATAAGTGCACAACAGGATTGAAGGTGTTTTTTCTTCCACTCCACTTCGTCAAATAATGGAAAAGTTTTTAAGTTGGTCACTGCAGTGAACTAGTACCTGCAAAAGCAAAGCCTGATAAAAACAAAAGCACAATCCAAAAAGGTACATTCGTCCAAGAAATGTCCCATACTAAAGTCTACACTCTATTACAACTCCTAAGGAACTATGATTCCCTAACTTAAGTTCCTATCCTTATTCTTCCTATTCCATACAAGCAATTACATACGTAGTTTCCACAAAATAAAAAGCAGACAATCGGACAGTGAAGACACACATACCTGTAAAAAAAGGAGGTAGTCTTGTCTTTACAGCACAAGAGTAGTTCCTCGAGAAGTTTACTGCACAACAGTAGTTCCTCGAGAAGCAGGATAGTAATCCCTCAAAAAAATAGACGCGTCCTGCAACTATGCTGAACAGAATAGTTCCCGCAAATACCCAACATTGCATTTTTATTGGTTAGAGAAGCACAAACTGCTGCATAGATAATTGATGGGGCGTTTCCTGGGTGAAAGCACTGAAGGAAGGTGGTCTGTGGGCGGTCCTCGGGTAGAAACTGGAAAAGGTGGAAGATAATGAAGGGCGTTATTACCGAGCCATTCTAGCGCCCATACACTAGGTAGAGCTCTGCGAGACTATTCTTTTTTTTTTAAATGGCTCACAGTACCGGAGGTGCAGGACTGGGTGATAAGAGAAACAATTGAAATCATGATTTACTGTAGGATTTGTCATTTTACAGTGTTATGTTCAAAAGATAGGGAAGAAAAGCATTTCTGAAATGAGGAAACAAGCATAGAAACAAGTAGTGGTCCTTTAAAAAGATGGGAGGAAAAAGCTAAATGTATGCAGACTGTTAAAGATTTCCTGCAAGTACAGCCTCCCAGATTTAGTAGGCATTGGCCCTCTAAAAATTGGTCCTTTCCTGCTTTTGCCAAGCCTTCTCAGTCCATACCCAGGACCAGCAGAACTCCCAGGCTTCAGTCCCAAGGTGGACTTACAGGACTAAGCAGTAGGGGGACCCCCACTTCCAAAACAGGAAGTGGTAAGACTCCCCCCTATGGTAAACTGTCTCAATAACTTAACATTAAATCTTCCAAGCCTTGCACAACTGACTGTTCCTTTAGGGGGAAAGATTGCCCGGCAGGCAAAAAATTGGGAACTCATTACCCAGGACAAATGGGTTTTAAATATAGTTTCCCAAGGATACAGATTCCACTTTCACTCCTTACCAACCCCAACCGGTTGGCCAGATCTATCCCCAAATCAGTCGGCACAGGCTCAAAAGCAAATTCTCTCACTTAAGCATCAGGGCTATTCAACCTGTTCCAGAAGAGGAAAGGGGACAAGGTTTCTACTCAACTTTTCCTGGTGCCCAGAAAAGACAACTCCTGGCATCCTATTCTGGACCTCTTTGTCCTAAACACATTTTTGGTGATCCCAAAATTCAGGATGCTAACTTTTCACCAGCTGCTTCCTGTGCTAGGCAAGGATGCCTGGTTGGCAACACTGGATTTAAAGGAAGCCTACCTGCACATCCCAATAAGGGAATCTTGCAGAAGATACCTACGCTTCAAAGCAGGCTATGTGCACTATCAGTTCTCTGCACTGCCCTTTGGCTTATCTACTGTGCCCAGGGTATTCACAAAGTGCCTAGCTCCAGTCATTGCATTTTGCAGGCAAAGAAATATTCAAATATATCCATACCTGGACGATTGTCTAATTCAGGCAGAAAACCAGGACATACTATTGAATCATCTGGCATTTGTACAGAAATTGCTAACTTCTCTGGGGTACACCATAAACGAAAAGAAATCACATCTTGTACTCTGCCAACAAATTATATTCCTGGGAGCATGCTTGAACACAGCTTCCCAGATTGCCTTTCTCATGCCAGAACAAGTTCATTTGACAGCCTTCTTCAAAGTATTGGCCACAAAGACCCAGCTATCTGCAAGGAAAATACTGCAGGTTCTGGGGTTCATGGCCTCCTGCATTCTCCTAATTCCATATGCAAGACTGCATATGAGGAAACTACAACAGTATCTAAAAAGCCTATGGTGTCAACATTCTCAGGATCTAGAAGCAATGATTCCTATCATACTTTGTCTACAGATAGAGTTCCTTTGGTGGGCAGTGGCCTGTCACCAAAACAAGGGACTGCCATTCACTCTACTCCCTGCCGCCCAAACCCTAACAGACACATCAAACTATGCATGGGGGGCTCACTTGGCAGGGAAGTGCATTCAGGGCAAATGGAACCCAAATCAAATACACCTGCATATCAATCAAAAATAAATTTTAGCTGTACAGAATGCTCTGACAGCCTTCAAGGACCACATTCTTCCAGGGCAATTAATGGTAAAGACGAACAACACCACTTTTATGTGGTACATAAACAAGCAGGGGGAACCTACTCATACCCTCTCTGCAGACTAGCCATGGCTCTGTGGAGCACAGCCTTGAGCTACCAAGTGCACCTACAGGCTCAATTCCTGCCAGGAAAGCTAAGTACGCTGGCAGATGAACTAAGCAGAAATCTTATGGACCCACACGAGTGGAAACTGGAACCAAAGATATTCAACATGTTGAGAAACAAGTGGGGGAGCCCAGATATAGACCTGTTTGCTTTCCCCCAGAACTACCAGTTGGAAAAATTCTGCACAAGGACTCCCCACAAACAAGCTTGGAAAGTGGATGCCCTGTCCTTCACCTGGAAAAACCTATCAGTTTATGCCTTTCCCCTTCTGCCTTTCCTCTCCAAGGTACTACTAAAGATCAAACAGGACAAACCAAGGATGATACTGATTACACCAGACTGGCCACACTAACACTGGTACCCCCTTTTTACGCAGTGTGTCACTGCTGGCACCATGGCACCTGCCTCAGACCCCTGCCCTGCTGTCCCAGCAGGAGGGCCAGATTCTGCACCCACAGCTTCAAACCCTTAACCTGGCAGCCTGGCTAATTACCTGATCTCTCCATTACCATCCCTCAGTAAGCAAGTGTTGGATGTTATTCTGGAGGCAAGGAGGCCTAGTACTAGAAATTCCTATGCTGAAAAATGGAAAAGATTCTGTTCCTTAAACCAAACTCAGGGGATAGGCAGAGCAGTGCCCAATTTACCTCAGATTATTCAATACTTAACTGAGATGCTGCACAAGGGCCTTTCCTTTTCCTCCATCAAAATTCATGCCTCAGCCATTTCAGCTCATTACAACACAGAACCCACCCCTCTTCTCTCATCCACTGCTGAAGCAGTTCCTCATAGGAGCCAAAAACTTAAGACTACCCAGGAGAGCCCATACTCCAGCCTGGGACCTTAACTTTGTATTGGAAAAACTCACTCTACCTCCTTTTGAGCCAGCTGCAAATGCAGAGTTGAAATTCCTTTCTTGGAAAACAGCCTTCCTTTTAGCCATCACTTCAGCAAGAAGGGTGTCTGAATTACAGGCCATCATGGCAGTGGAGCCTTTCATTATTTTTCATGCGGACAGGGTGTCTTTCAGGACCAATCCCTCCTTCATGCCCAAGGTGATATCCAGTGTGACCCTTAATCAGTCCATCCATTTGCCAACCTTCTTTTGTAATCCACAGAACAAAGGGGAATGAATACTGCACTCCTTGGATGTGCACAGACAACTTAGGTTTCATTTGGACAGGACTAAACCTCTCAGGAAATCTGAACAACTGCTGGTTGCATTTGCTGCAGGGGCAGAGGGGAAGGCCATTTCAAAGCAAGCCATTTCTAAATGGATAGGCCATTGCATTCATTTCTGCTATAAGCACCATGGAAAACCTGCCCCACTGTGGATTAGACAGCATTCAACCAGGGCTGCATCTACATCTACAGCCTTTCTCAGGTGTCCCTACCAGGGACATCCTAGAAGCTGCTACCAGGAGTTCTGTACATACCTTCACCAAGCATTACCATTTGCCAAATTTTTCTAAATTCAGAGCTGGCTTTGCCACTGCAGTCTTGCGGGGCCTTATAACTGGTCCTAATGCTCTCTAATGTCCTCCTTCCATCCTTAGCTTTGGGAATCTATCCAAATGTGATGACTGCAACAGTGAAACACGAAGAACCATAGTACAGTTGTGTACACTTACCATAAATGTAGATGTTCGAGTGTATTCACTGTTGCAGTCCTAGTTACCCTCCCTCCAGCCCCCTGACTTCTATTGGCTATACCTCTATTCTTGCCTTCTATGCTTAAAGCTTTTTGGTGTATTTGCTTTTTTGTTGGAGTTGTAACTTTGTATGTATAATTGCTTCCCATTGTGGGGGCACCTGACATCTGGGGCAAGAAAAACTGATGTAATGGCGTCGGCTGCATGCTTTATATCCCTGATGCCATGGAAGATGAGACGGCAACCGACGCAGGACCCAAGACTTTGTTAATCAGGCCGACTGAGGGCTACTGCAAGCACATAACTCAAATGTGCTGACTGCAACAGTGAATACACTCTAGCATCTACACTTATGGTAAGTGTACACAACTGTACTTTTTCAGGACTCCGGTAATCAAACTTTTTATTTTACTTGAATAAATATAAAAATATTTAAATTTTTTTCTCTGCTGTTCTCTCTCTGCTGTTTATATGATTTGTGATGGTTGATATTGTATTACATATTTTAACTTAATGGTATGAACATTAACTATAGACAAAAGGTTACACTGTGTAATGTTAAGATTTTTTTATTTGTAAAATGCTTCTTCCAGGAAACAAAATGAGAAAACTATACAGTGATGTTCTTCATGTTTCACTGTTGCAGTCATTACATTTGGGTAATTTGCTGGCAGGTTGCCCTCAGTCGGCCTGATTAACAAAGTCTTGGGTCCTGCATCAGTTGCTGTCCCTTCTTCCATGATGTCAGGTCGTCAGGGGTGTAAAACATGCATCTGATGCTATTGCATCAGTCTTTCTTGCCGTGCGTTGCCCGAAGCAGAAGCAGTTTGCAAGTGCCGGTCAGCTGACTCCTGAAATTTTATTTTTCGAGTTTCAGAACCGAAGTCTTCAACTTAAAGCCAAGTACCCTGTTGGGGAAACTTTTTCTTGCTCCTTACCGATGTCAGTAAAAGTTAATAATAACATTACTTGTGGAAAGCAAATACCTCACAAATATTTTAATTCGTACTGTATTCCATGCCTAGGCCCTGACCACGACATACCTTGCTGTCGGTTTTGTGCTTTATTTAATCAGCGCACTATCCATCGTCGGTACATTTTTGCCTCTAAATATTTCAGTTCTTGGTTTAATTATCCAGAAATGTCATTGGTTAGCCATCCAACTACTGGGATTCCAAAAAAGCGCAAAGATAAAGACAGAGACAGGGCGCCAAGGTCCAAAACTGCCGACGACACTAAGCCAGTCGCCAGTTCACCGGTACTCAGTGAGGCACTTTCGCAGCCCCCAATACCCGCTACTTCTGATTTGCAGGCCTCTACTGAGACCCATTCGGAGTCAGGTATGCCGCGAGAAGCTTCACCTATGGAACCCGCAGATGTCTCTACCTTGGATGGGTCCGGAGCCGCTGTGCAGGTACTGGCTTCTGAGGTTGTATTCAGTCCTACAGACTTGGATATTAAATTGACTCCACCTTCATTACTAAGGCCTAAATCTCGATCTATGTCTAAAAAATTATGCCCAGGCCACATGTTCAGGCCCCTCTGCCTAAAAAACAAATGATCAAAATGGCTGAAGTTCTAATTACTCTAATCAGGGGTAGTCAACCCCCCCCCCCCTGTCTAAGAGGCCTAGGGCTGAGCTTGATTATGAATCTTCTGATTGGGTTTCTGTTTCTGTTCTGACTCTTCTAATGACCTGGATTTGTCCATGCCTACTTATGAGGATTCTGATGCAGAGGATTCCATTTCCTCTGCTTCCCCTCCTGAGGATTTTTCTTTTGAGGAAACTTTACATACCTTAAGGGAGCATTTCCACTGGGAAAGTCATGAATTTTCTGATTCAAAAAAGAGGCTTAGGGATTTCCTCCTTCTACCTCAGCATAGGCCCTTGGCTATACCTCCTGTACTAGACATTGTGGATGGTGTTTTCAGAATGCAGTATGGCCCCTGATTCCCTGCCTCTGGCTCCTAGTAAACCTGACAGATACTACAGGGTTCCTGAGTCCCATAAGTTCCTTTTCAAAAATCCTGTTGCAGATCCAGAAACCATTTCTCAGTGGCCCAAGTTCATGAAGGCTTCCACTGCTAAAAATCCTACCCCTTCTGATTGAGACTCCAGGGCGCTGGATAGATGGGGTTAGAAGGTTTATACTTCTGCAACCTTGGCAATCAGGGCTTTAAACTGCCAATTTCATATGTTAAAATATCAACAGCATATTATTGGACTGCTAAAACAGAAAATGTTGATTCCTGACCATGTGGAAAATAAAGGTTTACAGGATTTATTGCATTCTGCTGAACAAGTTGGAAAACATACTTTACAATGTGGTTTTGATTCTTTAGAGGCCTCCTGCAGGGATGCTGTTACTGGGTCTGTGCTTAGAAGGCATGCTTGGCTTAAGGAGCAATCTTTGCCTGATCATGTTAAAGCGAAATTGTTGGATGCTCCTTTAAATCAGGACCATCTGTTTGGCAATAAGGCTGAAGAAGTTTTAAAAAAGATGGAAGATAAAGCTAAATCTATGCAAACTGTTAAAGATTGCTTACAAGTGCAACCTCCAAGATTTAGTAGGCGCTGACCTACTAAGAATTGGTCTTTTCCTGCTCCTTCCAGATCCTCTCAAGCCAAACCCAGACACACCAAAAGCACCTGGTTTCATTCCCTGGGGACTCTCAGAACTAAGCAATGGGGGGGCTTTCACTTCCAAATCTGGAAATAACAAGACACCCCCCTATGGTAAACAGTCTCAATGACTTCCTTTTAAAATTACCAAGCACTTACCTTTTAGCCACCCCTTTGGTGGGAAAGATTGCTCTTCATGCAAAGAATTGGGAACTCATAACCCAGGACAAATGGATTTTAAATATAGTGTCCCAGGGATACAGATTTCATTTTCACACATTGTCAACACCAAACGGGTGGCCAGACCTGCCCCCAAATCAGTGGGGCAGAGGCTCAAAAACAAGTACTTTCCCTCTTAAACATGGGGGACTATTCAACCAGTACCAGAAGAGGAAAAGGGACAAGGTTTCTATTCCAGGCTTTTTCTGGTACCCAGAAAAGACAAATCATGCTGTCCAATTCTGGACCTGTCTACTCTAAACACCTTTCTGGACATTCCAAAATTCAAGATGCTGACTCTTCACCAGATGTTCATCATGTTTCACTGTTGCAGTCATTACACTTGGGTTATCCTGCTGGCAGGCTACCCGCAGTTGGCCTGAATTCCAAAGTCTAGGTCCGGCGTCAGTTGCTGTTGCCTCTTCCCTGATGTCAGTGTGCCAGGGGTATAAAAGATGCAACTGACACCATTTTCTTCTGTCTTTCTTGCCGTGCGGTGTCCAAAGCAAAAGCGGTTCGCAAGTGCCGGTCGGCCGACCGACTCCTGAGATTTTCGAATTTCAGAATCGAAGTCTTCAATAAAGCTAAGTACCCCGTTGGGGAAAACTTTTTCTTGCTCCAGACCAATGTCAGTAAAAGTTAACAATTGTATTTCTTGTGGGAAGCAAATACCTCATAAGGATTTTCATTCTTATTGTATTCCTTGCCTAGGCCCTGACCACGAAGTTGCTAGTTGTCGGTTTTGTGCTAGATTCAACCAACGCACTATTAAGCGTCGGTTCAATTTTGCTTTACATTACTTTGGCCGAAGGTTTAACTGTATTATGTCATCGGAACAACCGACGACCGGAGTTCATAAAAAAACGCAAAGACAAAGAAAAGGACAGGCATCCGAGGTCCAAAACCGATGACGAAGCCTCTTCTAGGCCAGTCGCTGGTTCGCTGGTTTTCAGTGAGGCGTTTTCGTAGCCCCTGACGCCCGCTACCTCAGAGCCACAGGCCGCTGATTACTCCCACATGGAGCCAGCTAGGCCTCTAGATACTCAAGGTATTGGACACTCGGAAAGTATTCCGTCAGATGGGTCTGGAACAACTGAACAGGCATCGGCTTCTGAGGGTGTTTTCAGACCTACACAGTTATATGTAAAGCTTACTTCAGTTTCCAAAGCAAAGACTGAAGCAGTTCTAAAGGCAAAGAAACAAGTACAGCATTCTCCTGGACAGACTACCATGCCTAAAAAACAGATGCTCAAAATGGCTGAAGACCTAATTACCTTGATCAGGGGTTTCCATCCCCCTCCTGACAAGAGGCCTGGGCAAAAGACAGAATATGAATCTTCAGATCAGGTTTCCATTTCCTCTGACTCCTCTTCTGAACAGGAATACTCTCCTCCTCCTTATGAGGATTCTAATGTTGAAGAATCTATCCCTTCAGCCTCTCCGCCTGAGGATTTTTCCTTTGGAGAAACCCTGCATACCATGAGGGAACACTTCCACTGGGAGAGCCAAGACTACTTAGAATCTAAGAAAAGGCTTAGAGATTTTTTTTTACTACCTCAGCACAGGCCTCTTGCTATTCCTCCTGTGTTAGACATTGTGGATGATGTATTCTCAGAGTCCGGCCTTTCTCCTGACTCTCTACCCCCTGCCCCTGTTAAGCCAGACAGATACTGCAGGGTTCCAGATTCACATAAATTTCTTTATAACAACCCTGCTGCTGACCCGGAAACTATTTCTCAGGGTCCCAAAGGGGTCAAGGCTTCTACTGCAAAAAACCCTATCCCCTCTGATAAGGATTCAAGGGTGCTAGACAGATGGGGGAAAAAAAAGATTTATACTTCTGCAACTTTGGCTGTCAGGGCTTTAAATTGTCAATTTCATATGCTTAAATATCATCAATACTTAATGTCACTGCTAAAACAGAAAATGTCAAATTCTGATTGTGCAGAAAATAAGGAAATGCAGGATTTATTGCATGCAGCTGAACAAGTGGGAAAGCATACATTGCAATGTGGTTTTGATTCTCTGGAGGCCTCTTGCAGGGCTGCGGTTATGGGTTCTGTCATTAGGAGGTATGCTTGGTTAAAGGAACAGAATCTGCCTGATGATGTTAAAGCAAAATTATTAGATGCTCCATTACAGCATGATACCTTATTTGGTGTTGAAGAAAATGAAGGACAAAGCGAAATCTATGCAAACAGTAAAGGATTTCTTACAGGTACAGCCACCCAGATTTAGCAGGAACTGGCCTACAAAGAATTGGTCCTTTCCAGTGTCAGACAGGCCACAAAGAGGCAGATACAGATACCCAAGAGGCAGATCCCAGCCCCAGGGCTCTTACAGGCCTAAACAGTGGAATGCTTCTGCCTCCAAAAGCGGAGAAGACAAATCACAGCCATACAGGAAACAGTCCCAATGACTTTCCTCTGCCAGCACAAAACACTTATTTTTGGCGGCCCCCTTAGGGGGAAAACTAGCACTTTTTTCTCAAAATTGGCACATGATCACCCAGGACAAATGGGTTTTGAATATAGTGCCCCAGGGCTACAGGTTCCACTTTCACACCCTGCCAAGGGCAAAAGGTATGCCAGACCTGCCACGCAATCAATGGACAGAGGCACAAAAGCAAGTTTCATCCCTCATGGACATGAGGGCCATTCAGTAAGTACCACAGCAAGAGCAGGGACAAGGATTTTACTCAAGACTTTTCTTGGTACCCAGAATGGACAAAGCCTGAAGACCAATACTGGACCTGTCTATTCTAAATACATTTCTGGACGTTCCAAATTCAAGATGTTGACTCTGCAGCAGCTTCTGCTCATGCTGGGCAAGAAGGCTTGGCTTGTAACTTTGGACCTAAAAGAGGCATACCTGCATATCCCAGTCGGACAATCTTGCAGAAGATACCTCAGATTCATAGCTGGCTCAATGCATTACCAATTCTCTGCACTGCCTTTTGGCTTATCTACTGCGCCCAGGGTCTTCACAAAATGCCTGGCACCAGTAATTGCATTTTGCAGACAGAGGAATTCAAATATATCCTTACTTGAACAATTGCCTCATTCAAGCAGAGAAAAATGACATTCTACTACAGCATCTGGCGTTTGTAAAAAGATTATTAATTTGCCTAGGGTACACAGTAAACGAAAAGAAATCAAAACTAGTACCCTCTCAAGAGATAATATTCCTGGGTGCAAGCTTAAATACAACTACCCAGATGATTATCTCACGCCAGACAAACAAAGGCAGCTGACTTCTTACTTCAAAATGTTGGCAACAAAGGCCCAGTTATCTGGAAGAAAAATTCTGCAGGTTTTGGATTTCATGGCGTCCTGTATTCTGCTAATTCCATATGCCAGACTGCATATGAGGAAACTACAATGGTATCTATAAATTGTTTGGACTCAGCATTGTCAGTGTCTGGAAACATTAATTACCCTCTTTCCTTGCCTGCAACAGGAGTTTCGATGGTGGGCTCAGGCCTGTCACCACAACAAGGGACAGCGATTCACCCTACCCACAACCAGGCAATCAATAACAAAAGATGGATCAGATTATGCCTGGGGCGCCCACATGGTGGGAAAATGCATTCAGGGCACATGGCCCACAAGTCAAATGCATCTTCATATCAGTCAAAAAGAGATGCTAGCTGTTCAAAATGCCCTGACAGCTTTCAAGGATCTACTTCAGCCAGGACAACTACTGATAAGGACCGACAATACTACAGTCATGTGGTACATAAACAAGCAGGGAGGCGCACATTCCTACCCGCTCTGCAGACAAGCCATGACTTTGTGGGACACAGCACTGACTTATCAAGTACACCTAGAAGCACAATTCCTGCCAGGAAAGGAAAACACTCTGGCAGACGAACTAAGCAGAAACCTCACGGATCCCCACGAGTGGAAACTGGATCCAGCATGATAATAAAGAAATGGGGATGCCCAGACATAGATCTATTTGCTTCCCCTCACAACTGCCAAATACAGTGATTCTGCACAAGAACTTATCACAAACAAGCATGGAAAGTGGATGCTCTATCATTCAGCTGGAAAACCCTAACAGTATATGCCTTTCCTCCTCTGCCTCTCCTCCCCAAGGTACTCCTAAAGGTCAGACAAGAGAAGCCAAAAATGATTCTGATTGTGCCAGACTGGCTTCAACAGCACTGGTACCCAATCCTAAAGAGCTTGTCTCAAGGCCCAGCCTGGAAACTGCCTCTAATTCCTCACTTATTGACCCAATGAAACAATTGGATCCTGCACAGCCAACTCAGAACCCTAAATCTGGCAGCATGGTGAATAGGGTAGCTATTCAGAACACACCTCTCTCTAAAGCAGTGATGGATGTCATTTTGCAGGCCAGGAGGCCAAGTACCAGAAAATCTTATGCAGAAAAATGGAAAAGATTCTGTGCTTGGAACCAGGCACAAAGAATTGACACGTTTGTACCAAATATTCCTCAGATTTTACAATACCCAACTGAGATGCTGGACAAAGGCCTTTCCTTTTCATCAATTAAAATCCATGCCTCTGCTATTTCAGCTCATTACAGTACGGAACCACCTATTTTTTCACATCCGTTGCTAAGGCAGTACCTCAGAGGGGCCAAAAACATAATACCCCCAAGGAGAGCACCAGTACCTGCATGGGATCTCAATTATGTCTTGGAAAATCTCACACTGCCGCCTTTTGAGCCAGCCAATACAGCTGAAATAAAGTTCTTATCTTGGAAAACAGCTCTGCTCCTAGCAATAACCTCTGCAAGACGAGTTTCAGAGTTACAGGCACTCATGGCTGTAGAACCTTTTATCATTTTCCATCAAGACAGGGGTTCTCTGAGGACGAACCCGACATTTATGCCTAAAGTAGTGTCCAGTGTGGCTCTTAACCAAACCATTCATTTGCCTACTTTTTATCCAAACCCACAGAATAAGGGTGAGAGACTCCTGCATTCTTTGGACATACACAGACAGCTACGTTTCTACCTGGACAGAACTAAAGCTTTCAGAAAGACTGAGCAACTCTTAGTGGCATATGCTGCAGGATCACAAGGAAAGGCTATCTCAAAGCAGACTATTTCAAAATGGATAGGCCTCTGCATTCGTTTCTGCTATTCACAACATGGCAAATCAGTGCCTAAAAGCATTAGACCACATTCAACCAGAGCAGCAGCCACTTCAGCAGCCTTCCTCAGAGGAGTACCAACCAAAGACATTTTAGAGGCTGCAACCTGGAGTTCAGTGCACACTTTTACCAAGCATTACCACTTACCTCTGTACTCTAAATCCAGTGCAGGCTTTGCTACTGCAGTTCTGCAGGGCCTCATAGCCTCTCCTAATCCTATTTAGACCCAGCCACCCAACCTCAGCTTTGGGATTCAACCCAAGTGTAATGACTGCAACAGTGAAACACGATGAACATAGTACAGTTGTGTACCTACCATAAATTTAGATGTTCGAGTGTATTCACTGTTGCAGTCCAGGTTACCCACCCACCATCCCCCTTTTCTTTGCTGGGACTTATCTGTACTTCTCTATCCTATACAACCTATGTGGTGTATTTGCTTGTAGATGAAGGAAATGTTTATTTTATTGCATGCATAATCATTGGCATAATGTTTAGCCTGCCTATTTGGGGGCACCTGACATCTGGGGCAAGAAAAACTGAAGAAAATGGCATCGGTTGCATCTTTTATACCCCTGACGCACTGACGTCAGGGAAGAGGCGACAGCAACCGACACCGGACCTAGACTTTGGAATTCAGGCTGACTGCGGGTAGCCTGCCAACAGGATAACCCAAGTGTAATGACTGCAGCAGTGAATACACTCGAACATCTACATTTATGGTAGGTACACAACTGTACTTTACTTCCTATACTAGGCAAAGATGCCTGGTTGGCAACTCTAGATTTAAAAGAAGCATACCTGCACATCCCAATCAAGGAATCTTGCAGAAGATACCTAAGCTTCAAAGCAGGCTACTTGCATTATCAGTTCTCTGCACTGCCCTTTGGCTTGTCTACTGCACCCAGGGCATTCACAAAGTGCCTGGCTCCAGTTATTGCATTTTGCAGGCAAAGAAATATTCAAATATATCCATGCCTGGATGATTGTCCAGTTTAGGCAGATAACCAGGGCATACTTCTGAATCATCTGGCGTTTGTAAAAAGGGTTCTAACTTGTCTGAGGTATACCATAAACGAAAAGAAATCACAAATGATACACTCTCAACAGATTACATTCCTGGGTGCAAGCTTGAATACAACTACCCAGATGGCTTTCCTCACGCCAGAGAAGCAAATTCATTTGGTAACTTCAAACAAGTAGCTACAAAAAACATGCTATCTGCAAGACAAATACTGCAAGCCTTGGGGTTCATGGCCTCCTGCATTCTTCTAATTCCATATGCAAGACTGCATATGAGGAAACTACAGTGGTACTTAAAAAGTCTTTGGAGTCAACCTTGTCACAGTTTGGAAACAATGATTTCTATCATACCTTGCCTACGCCTGGAATTCCTATGGTGGGCAAATGCCTGTCACCAAAACAAGGGACTGCCATTCACACTACCCTCTGCCGCCCAAACCCTAACTACAGATGCATCAGACTATGCATGGGGAGCTCACTTGGCAGGAAAGTGCATTCAGGGCAAATGGAACCCAAATCAAATGCACCTACATATCAATCAAAAAGAAATGTTAGCTGTACAGAATGCTCTGACAGCCTTTAAGGACTACATTCTTCCAGGACAACTAATGGTAAAGACGGACAACACCACGGTTATGTGGTACATGAACAAGCTGGGGGGTACACATTCCTACCCCCCCTCTGCAGACTAGCCATGGCATTGTGGAACACAGCCTTGAGCTACCAATGCAACTACAAGCTCAATTCCTGCCAGGAAAAGTGAATACACCGGCATATGGACTAAGCAGAAATCTCATGAACCCACATGAGTAGAAACTGGAACCACAGATTTTCAACATGTTGACAAGCAAAATTTGCCTCCCCCCAGAACTACCAGTTGGACAAGTTTCGCACAAGGACTCCCCACAGAGATGCCTGGAAAGTGGATGCTCTGTCCTTCAGCTGGAAATACCTATCAGTCTACGCCTTTCCTCCTGTGTTCTGCTAAATGTCAAACAGGACAAACCAGGAAATGATTTTGATTGCTCCAGACTGACCACGCCAGCACTGGTACCCACTCCTGCAAAGTGTGTCACAAATATCTCCATGGCACCTGCCTCAGACCCCTTCCTTGCTCTCTCAGCAGGAGAACCAAATTCTGCACCCTCGGCTTCCAACATTGAACCTTGCAGCCTGGCTAATCACTTAAATTCACCCTTATCACTCAGCAAACCTGTGGTGGATGTCATCTTGGAGGCGAGAAGGCCTAGTACTAGAAAATCTTATGCTGACAAATGGAAGAGAGTCACTGCCTGGAAACCATCGTTAGATATGAGCACAGCAGTGCCCAGTTTACCTCAGATTTTGCGATACTTAACTGAGATGCTTCACAAGGGCCTGTCTTTTTCCTCTATTAAAATCCACACTTCAGCTATTTCAGCTCACTATAACACAGAACCCACCACTCTTCTCTCATCCCCTGCTCAAGCAGTATCTCAGAGGGGCAAAGAACTTGAGACCACCCAGGAGAGTTCCTACCCCTACCTGGGACCTTAACTTTGTTTTGGAGAAGCTCACTCTGCCTCCTTTCGAGCCAGCTGCTACTGCAGACTTAAAATTTCTTTCTTGGAAAACAGCCTTCCTTTTAGCAATCACTTCAGCTTGAAGGATATCTGCATTACAGGCCCTTATGGCAGTGGAGCCTTTCATCATCTTTCATGCAGACAGGGTATCTCTGAGGACCAATCCATCCTTCATGCCCAAGGTGGTTTCCAATGTGGCTCTTAATCAGTCCATTCATTTGCCAACCTTCTTTCTCAATCCACAGAACAAAGGGGAACAGATTCTGCATTCCTTGGATGTGCACAGACAACTTAGATTCTACTTTGAGAGGACTAAATCTCGAAGAAAATCTGAACAATTGCTGGTAGCATTTGCTGCAGGGGCAGAGGGGAAGGCTTTTTCAAAACAAACAATTTCTAAATGGATAAGCCATTGCATTAATTTCTGCTATAAGCACCATGGAAAACCTATCCCCCAGTGGATCAGATCCCAATCCAGGGCTGCATCTACTTCTGCAGCGTTTCTCAGAGGTGTTCCTACCAGGGATATTCTAGAAGCTGCTACCTGGAGTTCTGCACATACTTTCACCAAGCATTATCATTTAACAATTTTCTCTAAATACAGAGCTGGCTTTGCCACTGCTGTCTTGCAGGGCCTTATAGCTGGTCCTAATGCTGTATAAACTCCTCCTCCCAACCATAGCTTTGGAAATCTACCCAGATGTAATGACTGCAACAGTGAAACACGAAGAACATAGTACAGTTGTGTACACTTACCGTAAATGTAGATGTTCGAGTGTATTCACTGTTGGAAATCCTGGTTACCCTCCCTCCAGCCCCCTAACTGTTCTCTGGCTATACCTCTACTTTCTTTTGCTATGCTTAAAAGCCTTTTTGATGTATTTGCTTTTGGATGGAGGTATATTTGTGTTTTTAATTTTATTTGCTCCCCATTAGGGGGGCACCTGACATCTGGGGCAAGAAAAGCTGATGTAATGCGTCGAATGCATGTTTTATACCCCTGACGACCTGACATAATGGAAGAAGGAACAGCAACCGATGCAGTACCCAAGACTTTGTTAATCAGGCCGACTGAGGGCAACCTGCCAGCAGATTACCCAAATGTTATAACTGCAACAGTGAATAACACTCTAACATCTACATTTATGGTAAGTGTACACAACTGTACTTTCCCTCTCCTTTTCTTTCCTGCACTATGCAAGAGATCTCTGAAGAATAAATACTTTCACATTCTCCACACTGTTCTCCACACACACAGATATTGTATACCAACATAGTTTCCTATATATGAAATTTCACCATATCAAAAGGTTTCAGATCTCAATACTGTACTCAAAACTATGAACGAGCATTATAACGTTACTCAGTGCTGTATATATCTGTTATAATACAGGAAACATTAACAAGTCAGTGAAGTTTGTACCAAAATTTGATTACGAGCCTTTCACATCAAAATGACTTATAAAGCTGTGGCTTCTTATGATGACAGATTGAACAGAATTCGTCCATGATGCTTGTCAGTTGCACAGTTTTGAAATTAATTTGATGTCCTTCCATTTCACTGTTGCAGTATTCATAACATTAGGGATCCCCTGCCATGGGCGACCCGATGTCTAGACAGTATACCAAAGCCTTTAGCTTGCCTTAAGGTACACCGAGCATCACACGTATGCTCCTCATGTGACATAGGGCATGAAAGTGACATCTGGATGCACCATACTTGGAACTTCTTTGCCGCCAATCCGAACGCCATCTGTGATCATCGGTCTGAACCTCCTGAAGAGTTGCTGGTATACCTAGCTGATGTCCTTCAAGGATGCATCTGCAGTCCTTACAAATGGGTAGTCCTGTCGTCAGGCAGCCCTTCGGTTGGCCGGATTCCAAAGTCTGGGTCTGGCTTCGGCTGGTGTCACGCTTCACCCGACGTCATAGCTGCAGTTATTCGGGTATAAAGGCATCAGCCGACGCCATTTTCCCCAGTCTTTCTTGCCGCGTGGCGCCCGAAGCAGAAGCTGTTCGCAAGTGCCGGTCGGTCAGAACCAGAGATTACTACTACCGAATACTACTCAAGACTTCCAAAGCTAAGTACCCGTTGGGGACTCTTTCTTGCCTCAGCCGATGTCAGAAAAAGTGAATAACTGTTTAACTTGTGGGAAACAAATACCTCATAAAGATTTCCACTCTTACTGCTTACCTTGTTTAGGCCCAGACCACGACGTAGCAGCTTGTCTAGCCTGTGCTTTTTAACCGACGGATGCTTAGACGCCGGTCGGAGTTTGCAGAACAGTTTTTCAGCTCTTATTTTGCTTATATCATGCCGCCGGATCCTCCGACTTCACAAATAACCAAAAAGCGCGAAAAGGACTGACACTCGCGGTCCGCGGTTTCAGCGAAACCGCGGTCAAATAACCACGTAGTGTCTCGGTTTCGCTGAAACCGAGCAAGCGGTTCTTTCAGCCGAAAACTTGCCTTCTACCGAGGCCTCTTCTAACCTGGTGGAATCGGCCGAAATCCAACCTGCAGTTGCGATTTCTCAGGAATTATCAGACACAATTCCCTTGGATATTTCAACCCCTGCACGTGGAGCTGCTAGGCCTCCTGCAGCCATGTCTATTAAGGCCTTTGCCAGGGCTAAAGCAGCTAAAGCTTCAAAACGGTGCCTGTTAAGCCCCCTCTCACAGGCCCAGCACCAGTTTCCATATGCTTTCTTTGGCTGAGGATCTCATTTCTTTAATTCGTGGATTCCAGCCTCATCCAGACAGGACCTCTCATCCACCTCCAGAGAAGAGGCCCAGAGCAGAGCCCCCAGAGCCAGTATCCACAGATGATTCCTCTGATGACTCAGAACATACAGACCCTCCTGAGGCTCCTTATTCTCCTTACGAAGACTCTGATGCTGAAGAGTCCATTCCTTCAGCCTCTCCACCTGAGGAATTTTCCTTTGGGGAAACCTTGCATGCTATGACTGAACAATTTCAGTGGCAGGGCCAAGATTTCTCAGACTCCAGAAAAAGGCTTAGAACCTTTCTACATTTGCCACAGCATAGGCCTTTAGCTATACCTCCAGTTCTTTCTGTTGTAGATGATGCATTTAATGATGCTTGCACTGCTCCTGATTCATTACCTCCGGCTCCTGCTAAGCCCGATAGGTTCTACAGGGTCCCGGACATTCATCACCATTTATACAAGGCCCCTTTTGCAGATCCAGAGACTATCTCCCAGGGCCCTAAAGCTGTAGCATCTACTTCTACTAAAAACCCCCTCCCCTCTGATAGGGAATCCAGGTCCTTAGAGCGATGGGGTAAAAAAGTTTACACCTCTGCTACTTTGTCAGCTAGGGCTTTGAACTGCCAATTTCATATGATTCAATATCAAGAGTTTATGCTAGACCAGTTAACTAAAAAACTGTCCTCTGAAGAATCTTTAGATAAGAAATATGTTCAGGAAATGGTACATAACATACAGCAGGTTAGTAACCATTCTTTAAAATGTGGCTATGATGCACTGGAGGCTTCCTTTAGATCAGCCATGACTGGCACAGTTCTCAGGAGACATGCATGGTTGAAAGAGCAGGCATTACCAGATCATGTCAAATCAAAGCTTTTAGATGCTCCCATGGACAAAGTCAATTTATTTGGTTCCCCTGCACAGCAGGTACTAAAAAAGATAGAAGAGAAGGCGAAATCTGTACAAACAGTGAAAGATTTCTTACAGGTTCAACCTCCAAGGTTTAGCAGGAACTGGCCCTCCAAGAATTGGTCCTTTCCGGACTCCTCTAAGACACAGAGAGGCAGGAATAGGCGTTCAAGAGGCAGAAACCAATCCAGGGGTGCCTACAGGGGACGCCAGTGGCAAGGTAACAACCAGCGAGGCACAGACGCAGCCACCACCACTACAACAACACAATCACAGTGACTTGGCTGTGGCACCGCCTACCAGGGAACGACTGGAAGCACCCTTAGGCAGAAAGCTAATATTATTTTCAAAAAACTGGCATTGCATCACAAGGGAAAAATGGATTTTGCAAACTATAGACCAAGGTTACAGGTTCCATTTCCATACTCTACCAACAAAGAGAGGAATGCCAAACCTACCACCTACTCAAAGGGCAGAAGCTCTAAAGCAAATATCTCAATTATTAAGAATGAGAGCTGTGGAAAAGGTACCATCTATGGAACAAGGAAAGGGATTTTACTCCAGACTCTTCCTGGTACCAAGAAAAGAGAGCAAATGGAGGCCTATTCTCGACCTGTCCGCTTTAAACACATTCCTCATTGTTCCAAAATTCAAAATGCTGACCCTACAGCAGCTTCTTCCCATGCTGGGCAAGGAGTCTTGGCTGGTAACTCTAGATCTCAAGGAGGCATACCTGCACGTCCCCATACGAACAAATTGCAGAAGATACCTCAGATTTCTTGCAGGATCAGAGCATTATCAATTCGCAGCATTGCCCTTTGGTTTATCTACTGCGCCCAGAGTGTTCACGAAATGCCTGGCATCAGTAATTGCTCATTGCAGACTTCAGGGAGTCCAAATTTACCCCTACCTGGACGACTGCCTGATACAAGCGGACAACAAAAGCAAGCTAACAGAAGACTTACAAAGAGTCATTTACCTGCTGCAAGCCCTGGGATATACAGTCAATATAAAAAAGTCAAGGCTGATTCCATCCCAAAGAATAACCTTTCTGGGTGCAGAGCTGGACACATCAAAACAAATGGCATTCCTAACTGCAGAAAAGAAAGAGCAACTACCTCTCTACTTCTTGGCATTAACAAAGCAGAACCATCTAACTGCAAGGAAAATACTGCAAGCCCTAGGCTTCATGGCATCCTGCATAATTTTGGTCCCTCATGTCAGGCTGCATATGAGAAAGCTACAGTGGTACCTAAAGAATTTGTGGTCTCAACACAAGCACAGCCTAGAAACCAAAATTCCAATAATTCCATGCCTGAAGCAAGAGTTCTTATGGTGGGCTCAGGCCTGTCAATCAAACACAGGATTGCCCTTCTGCAACAGTCAACCAAGCCAAACTATCACGACAGATGCATCAGACCTCGGTTGGGGGGCACACATGCTGGACAAGTGCATACAAGGCTTATGGACTCAAGACCAGTTGCGCCTGCACATAAATCTAAAGGAAATGCTGGCAGTAAAATTGGCAATCCAGTCATTCAGACCATTTCTCCAAGAAGGTCAGTTGATAAGGACAGACAACACCACAGTTATGTGGTACATCAACAAACAGGGAGGCACACATTCATACCCTCTATGCCGGCTGGCACTGGACCTATGGGATGTGGCTCTGAGCTACAACATTCAATTGCAAGCAATTTTTGTACCGGGAAAAGAAAACATTCTAGCAGACATACTAAGCAGAACTACCACGGATGCCCACGAATGGATGCTGCATCCGGACATCTTCAAAGCCATCACAAGAGAATGGGGATTACCAGAAATAGACTTATTTGCATCCCCACTCAATCACCAGCTAAAGAAATTCTGCACAAGGACGTACCACCCACTTGCTTGGAAGGTGGACTCCCTATCTTTCAGTTGGAAGAACCTGACAGCATACGCATTCCCACCACTTCCTTTGATGCACAAGGTGCTTCTGAAGATCAAAGAGGAACGTCCAAGGATCATTCTGATAGCTCCAGACTGGCCAAGGCAACATTGGTACCCATTGCTGAGGAGCATGTCTCGGGAACAGATATGGGCACTACCTCTGATCCCATTGCTGTTAACACAGAACAACTACAACATCCTGCATCCAAACCTGAAAACTCTGCAGCTAACTGCCTGGAACATCACATAACAACAATTAACCCAAATTTATCCCAAAGGGTTAAAGACATAATCCTTGAGGCTCGTAGACCTTCAACAAGAAAGAATTATGCAGCAAAATGGAAAAAATATCTCCTTTGGAGTACTGCAAAGGGAGAAAATGTGGCACTGGTAAACATAGCCAACATCCTGGAGTACTTGGCAGAGCTCTTCCATAAAGGCCTGTCCTATTCTTCCATCAAGATACATGCATCAGCCATTTCAGCAGAATACAGCTTGGATCCTCCTGTCTTCTCACATCCTCTGCTCAGACAGTTTCTGAGAGGAATTAAAAATGTAAAACCTCCCAGGAAACCACCATTGCCAGCATGGGACTTGAACTTTGTGCTAGAAAAACTGACACTTCCCCCTTTCGAACCAGCAGCAACAGCAGAATTTTACAATACTTATCCTGGAAGACTGCTTTCCTGCTGGCAATCACCTCAGCAAGAAGGGTCTCTGAACTACAGGCACTAATGGCAGTGCAACCCTTCCTGATCTTCCATCAAGATCGTGTCCATGAGAACGAATCCTACATTTATGCCTAAGGTGGTATCCAGAGTGTCTTTAAATCAGGCTATCCACCTACCTACATTCTTCCCCAACCCTCAGAACATGAGAGAAAGACTGTTGCATACCTTGGATGTACATAGGCAATTACGCTACTACCTGGACAGGACCAAGTCCAATAGAAAAACTGACCAGCTTCTGGTAGCATATGCAACAGGAAAGGAAGGAAAACCAATTTCAAAACAGACAATCTCCAAATGGATAGGAAATTGCATTAGATTTTGTTACTCCTACCATGGAAAGAAAACTCCAGAGAACATCAGGCCTCACTCCACAAGGGCTACAGCCACTACCACAGCTTTGTTACGAGTGGCTACCAAGGACATTATAGAGGCTGCTACTTGGACCTCCGTGCATACATTTGCCAAGCATTACAATTTACCCTTATACTCTAGATCCCGAGCAGGTTTTGCCACTGCTGTTTTGCAAGGGATCCTAACTACACCATAATCTTTCCTTTTTTCCTCCTCCCCTAGTTTAGCTATGGTATTCTACCCATTTGTAAGGACTGCAGATGCATCCTTGAAGGACATAGTACAGTTTTGTACTTACCATAAATGTAGATGTCCGATAGGAATGCATCTGCAGTCAGGATTACCCACCCACCTTCCCCTCTGTGGTACTCCTAGGGTATTTGCCATCCTTCAGCTAGCTTGGGGGGGATCTATTATGGTGTATTTGTTTGTATATATGTACATACATGCTTATTTTATGTTTGCTCTCTACTTTTTGGAAACATTGGCATTTATCCAAATTTAGCCATCCAAGAGGGCACCTGGCATCTGGGGTAAGAAACACTGAGGAAAATGGCGTCGGCTGATGCCTTTATACCAGAATAACTGCAGCTATGACGGGTGAAGCGCGACACCAGCCGAAGCCAGACCCAGACTTTGGAATCCGTCCGACCGAAGGGCTGCCTGACAACAGGACTACCCATTTGTAAGGACTGCAGATGCATTCCTATCGGACATCTACATTTATGGTAGGTACAAAACTGTACTTTCAGGTAAGTGCCCTGTTGGAGTTTTTTGCTCATCTGTTGTTGCTTTTGGTTTGGAGTTTCATGTCATCCAGGAAGGGTAAATGCCGGTGTGGGAGGCAGATTCCCCATAAAGACTATCATGAGCAGTGCTTGTTTTGTTTAGGGGCTTCTCATGATCATATGGCCTGCAATATTCATCAGGCTTTTGTACTTAAGACCTTACAAAGTTATCTTTCATCCCTCGTAATTTATTTAGAAAACTAGCATCTCAAGCTCCTATCCTTTCCTGTGTTCTATTATCACATTTCAGACAGCGATTTTTGGACTCAAACACAAACTTGCTGTAAGTGATCCATAAACACTTGATATATACTTCAAAAAATAAATAAAGTCTGAGAAATTGTTATACAAATACATACCTACTGTGCTACCATAGATAGTTTTTGCGTACTATTATCTATAGAGAAATTTGCTTAGGTACTAAAATATGATGGCGCTAAGTAACAAAAAGACATTATAAAGTGTGTCTCATCATGAAAATGATAAAATATTATAGAAATGCATGTATATGCAGTGTTTCAGAAGATTCTCATTGCAGTTGTACAACATGCAGATTAAATGAACTTAAAAATGTTTGGCTCACAAAAAGAAAAGTGAGATTTATTTAATGATGCCTTGGCTATATATTAGACAATTAAAATGCTCACAACTAAAAGAGCAGGCTCATTTGGTGATGCACAAATAGTACCAGCACTCAGTGTACTTAACTAAATAAATGCAAAGATATTAACTTAACATGGTTTTGGGGAAACAGAAGAAATAAAATAAAGGTGAAGAAAGAGAGAATAAAGGGAGGAGAGAGAAATAAAAAAGAGGAAAAACAGAAAAATGAAGAGGAAAGAAGATGAATAGCAAGAAAAGGGATTCTGTCTTAAAACACCATTTGTGAAACCTTATTATGCTATTCTAATATGCATTTAATCAGTAATTGCTACTGTTTTGTGTTATCAAGTTGAAACTGCATGATTAATACTATAAAAATGTAAACATGGCATGGTTCAAGTGATTTTTAAAGCAAATATGTAAGATTAAGATGTAAAGAACAGGAAAAGTTAATGAGATTTGTTATGATTAATCTTCAGAAGAGAAAGATATGATATTTTGATCCCATGATAAACAATTAGAACTTTTGCGTCCACGAGAGAGGAGAGGGGAGCCTTCTCCAACCCATCGGCCTTCTGGGAGGTAGAGAGGACCTTCTACAGCTTAGCAGTCACCTCTCCTTCGGCTCTAGGTCCTCCCCAGCTCCTCTCAACCTTGGGAGGTGAGACCTCTTTATCCTTCCAGGGACAGCTGACCTAGGAGTGCCTTCAGATAGGCACTACCTTGCTTGGGGTCCCTATGTCATTTGAGACCTTACCAGAGCCCACCATGGAGGAACCCCTTGGAAGAAGATATGTAAGAAGAGGCACAAGAGGTCCTCACTGAGGACATGGATTTTGAGGAAGGAGACTAGTCTCTCACGCTTTGGCCTAAGGAATTGTCCTTCGGGGACATCCTCAAAATTCTCAAGCAAAGAGGTGGTTAGTCTTCCCCCACCCTGTCTTCGGAGGAATTCTTGTTTTTGAAGGCCTTTGGAATGGGCCCCTCTTCTACTTGGGTGTCCTCACCTGCCGAGGAGCTTATAGAACTCATCACTGGCAGGGCGTGGAAGGAGTCGGACGCAGTGGAACCGGTGCCCAAAATGTTGGACAAATTTCAAAGTCTCTCCCAAAGATAAGAATTTTTGGAGTAAGGGTGTCCCGTTGATGCCATTATGCTGGCTACTGCTACTAAAAAGGAGTTAGCAGAGCAGAGCTCCTCGGTCCATCCCCTGAATAGAGAGTGATTGACCATTTCTGAAAGAGAGTGTTTGCCTCAGTTACATTCGGACTGAGGGCAACCAACTACATGGCACATTTCACCCGGCTTCAGAGGGATTTGGTATCAGAACTCACCACTTCCCTTACACAGTTACTGCCTCTGGATCTCTCCTAAGCTGTCCACTCTGACTTCCCTGGCTAATGCCTTAATGAGGTTGATCTCCAATGCAGCAGAGGCCACCACTCCAGCAGCTGGCACAGGAATTACCATCAGACAGCATGCCTGACTTTGGCTTTGCAGGTTTGCAGAACCCTACAGGGTGTCTTTTACCAATGCCCCCTTTGATGGTTTGACCTTGTTCGGACCTTCTGTCAAGGAAACATTAACCCGCAGTGAGCAGGAGGGTAAGACTGTCCATGGTGGGTATCAAATCTTCAGGTCTATATTAGATCAGTGAAACAGTATTACAGCTAAGGCTCAGGTCAGCAATTTTTTTCCCAGGGAAGAAAATTGCTTGGCCTGAGCCATGACATTGCCCTTTACCCCACTGTAGTGTGATCTCAGAGTTGGTATATTTAGTCCCCCACTTTGTTTGAAGTGGTGTGTTTGTGTTTTGAGGGCAAGCGATTCCTTTCCCAGGGAAAGAAATCAGTTTTCAACATTCGCGGTATAGTGAGGTCGAAGATTAAGTGTCGAAGAGGCATTCGATGGAATGCCTCTTTGAACATTTAATATGGACCCAAATTTTCTACTCCTCAGTGATCCTTTTTCTAAGACTCAGACAGAGAGTAATAAACTTTGGATGTTCATGTTTCGCTGTTGCAGTCATCACACTTGGGTTATCTGCCTTCAGGTAGCCCTCAGTCGGCCCAAATACCAGAATCTTGAGATTTCTGCGTCAGATGCTGTTGCCTCATCCATGACATCAGGGGTATAAAACATGCAGCCGATGCCATTACATCAGCTTTTCTTTCCACGTGGGAGCCCGAAGCAGAAGCAGTTCGCAAGTGCCACTCGGCAGCTACCTGAAATTATTGTTTTTCGAGTTTCAAACCTGAAGTCTTCTAAAGCTAAGTACCCCATTGGGGATCCTTTTTTCTTGCTCTAACCGATGTCAGAAAAAGTTAATTGTCTTTCCTGTGGAAAGCAAATTACCTCACAGAGATTTTTATTCTTACTGCGTCACCTGTTTAGGCCCAGACCATGACTTACCTCGCTTTCGATTTTGTGCCTTATTCAACACTCATACTATTCATCATTGGTTATTTTTGTCTCTAAATTCTTTTGTTCTCGTTCTCCATATTCCGAAATGGCTTCGGTAAGCCATCTGACTACTGATCTTCTGAAAAAACGCAAAGATAAAGACAGACAGACCGCATAGGTCCAAAACTGCTGGCGACACTTCCATTAAGCTATTCGCCAGTCCACCGGTACTCAGTGAGGCGCTTTTGCAGCCCCTGTTACGCACTTCTTCAGATTCGCAGTCCTCTACTGAGACCCATTTGGAGTCTGGTATGCTGTGAGATGCTTGTTCAACTATGGAACCTGCAGATGTCTCTACCTTGGATAGGCCTGGAGCCGCTGTGCAGGCAACGGCTTCTGAGGGTGTATTCAGGCCTACTGACTTGTATATCAAATCAACGCCATCTTCTTTTTCAAGGCCTAAAACCTGATCCATGCCTAGAAAACCGACGTCCAAACCGCAAGGTCAGGCCCATATGCCTAAAAACAAATGATAAGAATGGCTGAAGACCTTATTACTCAAATTAGGGGAAGCCACCCTTCTCCCTCTAAGAGACCTAGAACTGATTTTCCTTCTGATCAGGATTCTGAAATTTCTGTGTTTTTCTGATGACCAGGATTTGATGCAGAGGACTCCATTCCCTCTGCTTCCCCTCCAGAAGATTTCTCTCTTGGTGAAACTTTGCACACTCTTAGGGAGCATTTCTGTTGGGAAAGCCAGGATTACTCTAACTCCAAAAAGAGGCTTAGGGAATTCTTACTCCTGCCTCAACACAGGCCCTAAGGTATCCCTCATGTTCTGGACATTGTAGATGATGCCTTCTTGGAATCTAGCCTGGCCCCAGACACCTTACCTCCGGCTCCCAGGAAACCTGACAGGTATTACAGAGTACCTGACTCTCACAAGTTCCTCTTTAAGAATCCTACTGAGGACCAAGATACCATTTCACAGGGACACAAAGGCATTAAGGCTACTACTGCCAAAAACCTTACCCCCTCGGGTAGAGATTCCAGGGCCCTGGACAGATGGGGTAAGAAGGTATACACTTCTGCTACTTTGGCCATTAGGGCTTAAACTGCCAGTTTCGTATGTTAAAGTACCAGCAGCATATTATTGGATTACTTAAACAGAAATTGGTGTTGATTCCTGACTGTGCTGAAAATAAAGAATTACAGGATGTAATGCATTCTGCTGAACAAGTTGGTAAACATACTCTGCAATGTGGTTTTGACTCCTTAGAGGCATCTTGTAGGGCTGCTGATGTTCATTGTGTTACACTGCTGCAGTCATTACACTCTGGTTATCCTGCCGTCAGGCGGTCCAGCAGTCGGCCAGAGTTCCAAAGTCTTGGTCCGGCGTCGGTTGCTGTCGCTTCTTCCCTGATGTCAGTGCGCCAGGGGTATATAAGATGCAACCGACACCATTTTCTTCAGTCTTTTTTGCCGCACGGTGCCCGAAGCAGAAGCAGTTCGCAAATGCCGGTCTGCCGACTCCTGAGATTTTCGAAGTTGAATTTCAGATCCAAAGTCTTCAGTAAAGCTCAGTACCCCATTGGGGAAACTTTTTTCTTGCCTCAGACTGATGTCAGAAAAAGTTAATAATTGTATTTCTTGTGTGAAGCAAATACCTCATAAGAACTTCCACTCTTACTGTATTCCATGCCTAGGCCCTGATCACAACGTCACTAGTCGGTTTTGTGCTAGATTTAACAAACGCACTATAAAAAGACGTTTTGATTTTGCTTTGCACTACTTTGGCTGAAGTTTCAATTATACTATGCCATCAGATCAACCGACGACCGCAATTCTGAAAAAAATGCAAAGACAAGTATAAAGACAGGTATCCGAGGTCCAAAACCGACGACGAAACCTCTTCTAGGCCAGTCGCTGGTTCTCAGTGAGGCGCTTTTGCAGCCACAGACACCCGCTACCTCAGAGCCACAGGCCACCTCCGACTCCCACGTGGAGACAACTAGGCCTCTGGAAACTCAAGGTATTGGGCCTACGGAAACTAATCCCTCAGATGGGTCCAGAGCCGTTGAACAGGCACCGGCTTCTGAGGGTGTTTTCAGACCTTCACAACTTACCATTAAATCAACAGCCAAGACAAAGGTACCATTAAAGACAAATAAACAAGTACAGCATTCTCCTGGACAGTCCTCCATGCCTAAGAAACAGATGCTTAAAATGGCCAAAGACCTCATTACTCTAATCAGGGGTTCTCATCCCCCTCCTGAGAAAAGGCCTAGGCAGGATACCAACTATGATTCCTCTGATCAGGTTTCCATTTCCTCTGATTCCTCTTCAGACCAGGGATACTCTTTACCCCCCTATGAGGACTCTGATGCTGAGGAATCTATCCCTTCAGCCTCTCCTCCTGAAGATTACTCTTTTGGGGAAACTTTACATACCATGAGGGAACATTTCCATTGGGAAAGTCAGGAATACTCAGAATCCAAGAAAAGGCTCAGGGATTTCCTCTTATTGCCTCAGCACAAGCCCCTGGCTATTCTGACTGTACTAGACATTGTGGATGATGTGTTCTCTGAATCCAGCTTATCTCCTGACTCTTTGCCCCCTGCTCCAGCCAAGCCAGATAGGTATTATAGAGTCCCTGACTCACAAGTTTCTATACAAAAACCCTTCTGCTGATCCAGAAACTATTGCCCAGGGTCCAAAAGGGGTTAAGGCTTCCATTGCAAAAAATCCAGTACCCTCTGACAGAGATTCCTGAGCTTTGGATAGATGGGGGAAGAAAGTATACACGTCTGCAACTTTAGCAGTAAGAGCTTTAAATTGCCAGTTTCACATGCTTAAGTACCAACAATATTTAATGGCTTAGTTAAAACAGAAAATGCTTGCTAGCTCAGAAGCTCCTGATTGTAAAGAAATGCAGGATTTATTGCATGCAGTTGAACAGATGGGAAAACGTACTCTGCAATGTGGTTTTGATTCTTTAGAGGCCTCTTGTAGAGCCGCAGTTACAGGTTCTGTTATTCAAAGACATGCTTGGTTAAAAGAACAGAGTTTACCTGAACATGTTAAGGCAAAGTTATTGGATGCTCCTTTACAACATGATACCTTGTTTGGTTTTAAGGCAGAAGAGGTGTTAAAGAAAATGGAGGATAAAGCTAAATCTATGCAAACAGTCAAGGATTTCTTACAGGTACAGCCACCTTGGTTTAGCAGAAATTGGCCAACAAAAAATTGGTCCTTTGCAATGTCAGACAGGCCACAGAGAGGCAGATACAGACGCCCAAGAGGCAGATCTCAACCCCAAGGCTCAGACAGACGACGACAGTGGGGAACCTCAACCCAAAAAGGAGGTGAGGACAAGTCTCAACCTTACAGGAAACAGTCACAATGACTTTCCATTACGTACGCCAAGCACGTCCCTTCTGGAAGCCCGCTTAGGGAGAAATTTAGCACTTTTTTCTCAAAACTGGCAAACAATCACCCAAGACAAATGGGTCATGAATATTGTATCTCAAGTTTACAGATTCCACTTCCATACTTTACCAAAGCTAAAAGGAATGCCAGACCTGCCACAAAATCAATGGACAGAGGCACAAAAACACATTTCAGCCCTCATGGACATGAGAGCTATACAAAAAGTACCACAACAGGAACAAGAACAATCATTTTACTCAAGACTCTTCCTGGTCCCCAGAAAGGACGAAGCCTGGAGGCCTATACTGGACCTTTCAATTCTGAATACCTGGATATTCCGAAATTCAAAATTTTGATATTACAGCAGCTTCTACCCATGCTGGGCAAGAAGGCTTGGCTTGTTACTCTGGACCTCAAAGAGGCATACCTGCATGTCCCTATCAGACAAAATTGCAGAAGATACCTCCAATTCAAAGCTGGTCCAATGCACTACCAATTCTCTGCACTGCCCTTTGGCTTATCTACTGCGCCCAGGGTCTTCACAAAGTGCCTGGCACCAGTAATTGCATTTTGCAGACAAAAAGGAATTCAAATATATCCATACCTGGACGACTGCCTCATTCAAGCAGAGACAAAGGACATTCTTCTACAGCATCTGGCGTTTGTGAAAAGGCTGCTAATTTCTCTAGGGTACACAGTAAATGAAAAGAAGTCAAAACTAGTGCCCTCACAACAGATTACATTCCTGGGTGTCAGCTTAAATACAACGGCCCAGATGGCTTACTTCACGCCAGACAAATAAGTGCAACTAACTCAATATTTTCAACTACTGGCAAAAACGTCTCATCTCCCTGCAAGAAAAATTCTGCAGGCCCTGGGATTCATGGCATCCTGCATACTACTAATACCATATGCCAGACTGCATATGAGGAAATTACAATGGTACCTAAAAAGTGTTTGGACTCAACATTCTCACAGTCTAGAAGCAGTAATTGCAATAATTCCCTGCCTAGAACAGGAGATTTGATGGTGGGCACAGGCATGTCACTTAAACAAGGGTCAGCCTTTTACGTAACCCACAGCCAGGCAAACTCTAACAACAGATGCTTCGGATTACGCCTGGGGAGCACACATGGCAGGAACATGCATTCAGGGCAAGTGGACCACAGACCCAGATGCATCTTCACATCAATCAAAAAGAGATGTTGGCTGTTCAAATTGCCCTAACAGCTTTCAAGGACCTTCTACACCCAGAACAACTATTACTAAAGACAGACAACACTACAGTAATGTGGTACATAAACCAAGAAGGGGGCACTCACTTTTATCGCTATGCAGACAAGCCATGACCTTGTGAAACACAGCTCTAACGTACCAAGTTCACCTGCAAGCACAATTCCTGCCAGGAAAGAAAAATACTCTGGCAGACGACCTAAGCAGAAATATCATGGACCCTCATGAATGGAAATTGAACCCACAAATCTTCAGCATGATAACACAAAAATGGGGATGCCCAGACATAGATCTTTTTGCCTCCCCTCTGAATTGCCAACTACAAAAATTCTGCACAAGGACTTATCACAAACAAGCATGGAAAGTGGATGCTCTTCTGTTCAGCTGGAAAAACCAAAAAGTCTATGCCTTCCCACCACTGCTTCTCCTTTCAAAGGTACTCCTAAAAGCCAGACAAGAAAAAACACAGATGATCCTGATTGCTCCAGACTGGCCACGCCAGCACTGGTACCCTATCTTAAGGAACTTGGCTCGGGGCCCATCATGGATTTTGCCCCAAATTCCACACCTTCTGACTCAACAAAACAATCAGATCCTGCACGGTCAGCTCAAAACCGTAAACCTGGCTGCATGGCAGATACTTTAGTCAAACAGGCAACACCTCTCTCTAAAGCTGTTATGGATGTCATTTGGGAGGCCTAGCACCAGGAAAGCTTACTCAGAAAAATGGAAGAGATTCTGCACCTGGAACCAGGCTCACAGCCTTGACCCTCTTCCAAACATTCTTCAGATTTTACAATACTTAACTGAGATGCTGGACAGAGGCCTATCCTTTTCATCAATTAAGACCCATTTCTGCATATTACAACACGGATCCTCCTTTATTCTCTCATCCCTTGCTAAAGCAGTACCTCAGCGGGGCTAAAAACATTAGACCGCCCCGGAGAGCACCAATACCAACTTGGGACCTCAATTTCGTTTTGGAAAAACTGACCCTACCACCTTTTGAGCCAGCCAATACAGCCGATCTAAAATTTTTATCATGGAAAACAGCTCTGCTCCTGGCAGTAACTTCAGCACAAAGTGTCTCAGAGCTACAGGCATTAATGGCAGTGGAACCTTTTATAATTTTTCATCAGGATAGGGTATCTTTAAGGACAAACCCTACCTTCATGCCAAAGGTGGTATCTATTGTGGATCTTAACCAAACCATCCTTTTGCCTACTTTTTATCCAAACCCCCAAAATAAAGGGGAGAAACTTCTGCATTCTTTGGACATACACAGACAGCTGCGCTTCTACTTGGACAAAACAAAAGCTTTCAGGAAAACTAATCAACTATTTGTAGCATATGCTGCAGGATCACAAGGCAAGGCTATCTCAAAGCAGACTATATCCAAATGGATAGGACACTGTATTCGGTACTGCTACACACAGCATGGAAAATCAGTCCCCAATAACATTAGGCCTCATTCCACCAGGGCAACAGCCACTTCAGCAGCCTTTCTCAGAGGAGTACCTACCAAGGAAATTTTGGAGGCTGCAACTTGAGTTCAGTGCACACCTTCACCAAGCATTACCACCTGCCTCTTTACTCTAAATCCAGAGCAGGATTTGCCACTGCAGTTCTGCAGGGCCTCTTAGCCAATCCTAACTCTTTATAAACCAGCCACCCAAACTTAGCTTTGCGATTCAACCCAAGTTTGATGACTGCAGCAGTGTAACACGATGAACATAGTACAGTTTTGTACCTACCATAAATGTAGATATTCGAGTGTTCACACTGCTGCAGTCCAGGTTACTCTCCCTCTATCCCCTCTGAACTTGCTGGACTTATCTATACCCTTCTATCCTATACAACCTTTGGGGTGTATTTGCTGGTAACTGAAGGTATTGTTTTTATTTTATATGTATATTTTTGATTAGCAATATGTATTGCCTACCCACGTGGGGGCACCTGACATCTGGGGCAAGAAAAACTGAAGAAAATGGCGTTGGATGCATCTTATATACCTCATGCACCCTGGCGCACTGGCGTCAGGAAGAAGCGACAGCAACGGCGCGGACCAAGACTTTGGAACTCTGGCCGACTGCGGGACCGCCTGATGGCAGGATAACCCAAGTGTGATGACTGCAGCAGTGTGAACACTCGAACATCTACATTTATGGTAGGTACAAAACTGTACTTTACTAGGTCTGTTCTTAGAAGGCATGCTTGGCTTAAAGAGCAAACTTTGCCAGATCATGTTAAAGCCAAATTACTGGATGCTTCCTTAAACCAAGAGTTTGGCAAAAAAGCAGAAGTAATACTTAAAAAGATGGAGGAAAAAGTTAAATCTATGCAAACTGTTAAAGATTTCCTGCAAGTACAGCCTCCCAGATTTAGAAGGCATTGGTCTTCTAAGAATTGGTCCTTTGCTGTCTCTTCCAGGCCTTCTCAGTCCAAATCCAGGAGCAGCAGACCACCTAGGCTACAGTCTCAAGGTACTCACAGGCCTATGCAGTGGGGGGCTCCCACTTCCAAAGCTGGGAAGTAGTAAGACACCCCCTCATATGGTAAACTGTCACAATGACTTAACCTTAAGCCTTCCAAGCCCTGCTCAGCTGACTGCACATTTAGGGAGAAAGATCGCACTGCATGCAAAAAAACTGGGAACTCATTACCTAAGGCAAATGGGTTTAAAATAGTTTCCCAAGGATACAGATTTCACTTCCACACCTTACCAACCCCCAAAAGGTTGGCCAGACCTACCCTCAAATCAGTGGGCAGAGGCTCAGCAGCAGGTTCACTCTCTTCTAAGTATCAGGGCTATTCATCCTGTCCCAGCAGAAGAATGGGGACAAGGTTTCTGCTGCAGACTCTTCCTGTTACCCAGAAAAGACAACTCCTGGCATCCTATGCTGGACCTATCTATCCTAAACACCTTTTTGGTAATTCCAAAATTCAAAATGCTGACTCTTCATCAGCTACTTCCCATCTTCTTCCGGCTGCTCCCTTTAGAGGTTGCCACAGCAGATCAACTGTTTCCATTTCTTCCTGTCCTCTGCATCTTGCTCTGTCACACCAACCACCTCCATGTCCTCTCTCACCACATCCATAAACCTTATCTTAGGCTTCCCTCTTTTTCTGTTACCTGGCAGCTTCATCCTTAGAATCTTTTTCCCAATATACTCTGCATCCCTCCTCAGCACGTCCAAACCAAAGTAATCTTGCCTGTCTGGCTTTGTCTCCAAACCTTCCAACCTGGGCTGACCCTCTAATATACTTATTCCTAATCCTGTCCATCCTCGTCACACCCAGTGCAAATCTTAACATCTTCAACTCTGCCATGTCAAGTCCTGTCTTTTTGTCAGTGCCACTGTCTCCAACCCATATAACATAGCTGGTCTCACTACCCTCTTGTAGACCTTCCCTTTCACTCTTACTGGTACTCATCTGTCACAAATCACTCCTGACACTCTTCTCCACCCACTCCATCCTGTCTGTACTCTCTTCTTTTGTACTCTCTTCTTCACCTCTCTTCCACACTCACCATTACTCTGAAATCTTGATCCCAAGCACTTAAACTTATCCACCTTTGCCACATCTACACCCTGCATCCTCACCATTCCTCTATCTTCCCTCTCATTCACACACACATATTCTGTCTTAGTCCTGCTGACCTTCATTCCTCTTCTTTCTAGAGCATATCTCCACCTCTCCAAGGTAGTCTCCACCTGTTCCTTAGTCTCACTACAGATCACAATGTCATCTGCAAACATCATAGTCCATGGGGACTCCTGTCTGATCTCGTCTGTCAACCTGTCCATCACCATTGCAAATAAGAAAGGGCTCAGAGCTGATCCTTGATGTAATCCCACCTCCACCTTAAACACATCCGCCACTCCCACCGCAGACCTCATCGCTGTCACACTACCCTCATGCATATCCTGTACCACTCTCACATACTTCTCTGACACTCCCGACTTCCTCGTACAATACCACAACTCTCTAGGCACCCTGTCATATGCTTTCTCTAAATCCACAAAGACACAATGCAACTCCTTCTGACCTTCTCTGTACTTCTCCATTAACACTGTCAGAGCAAACATCTCATCTGTAGTGCTCCTTCCTGGCATGAAACCATACTGCTGAACACTAATCATCATCTCCCTTCTTAACCTAGCTTCCACTACTCTTTCCCATAACTTCATGCTATGACTGATCAGTTTAATCCCTCTGTAGTTACTACAGCTCTGCACATCACCCTTATTCTTAAAAATCGGTACCAAAACACTTTTTCTCCATTCCTCAGGCATCCTCTCACTTTCCAAGATTTCATTAAACAATCTAGTTAAAAACTCCACTGCCATTTCACCTAAACACCTCCATGCGTCCACAGATGTTCATCGTGTTACGCTGCTGCAGTCATTACACTTGGGTTATCCTGCCGTCAGGCGCTTCCCCAGTCGGCCTGAGTTCCAAAGTCTTGGTCTGGCGTCGGTTGCTGTCGCCTCCTCCCTGACGTCAGTGTGACAGGGGTATACAAGATGCAGCCGATGCCATTTTCCTCCGTCTTTCTTGCCGCGCGGTGCCTGAAGCAAAAGCAGTTCGCAAGTGCCAGTCGGCCGACTCCTGAGATTTTCATTCCGAATCCAGAACCGAAGTCTTCTACAAAGCTAAGTACCCTGTTGGGGAAACTTTTTTCTTGCCTCAGGCCGATGTCAGTAAAAGTTAATAACTGTATTTCTTGTGGGAAGCAAATACCTCATAAGGATTTCCACTCCTATTGTATCCCATGCCTAGGCCCAGACCACAACGTCACTGGTTGTCGGTTTTGTGCTAGGTTTAACAAGCGCACTATTAAACGTCTGTTTGATTTTGCCCGACATTATTTTGGCAGAAAATTCAATTACACCATGCCGTCGGAACTTTCGACGACCGGAATACATAAAAAGCGCAAAGACAAGGACAGGCATCTAAGGCCCACAACTGATGACGAGGCCTCTTCTAGGCCGGTCACCGGTTCTCCGGTTTACAGTGATGCGCCTTCGCAGCCCCTGACGACCGCTTCCACAGAACCACAGACCGCCTCCGACTCCCACGTGGAGCTGGCTGGGCCTTCAGACGCACAAGATGTCCTTCAAGAATGCAACTGCAGTCATAACATGTGGGTTGTCCTGCCTCAGGCAGCCCTCGGTCGGCCGGATTCCAAAGTCTGGGTCCTACGCCGCTGATGTCGCATTTCTCTCCGACGTCAGAGCAGCTGGAGTACATAAGCATCAGCTGACGCCATTTTCTTCAGTCTTTCTTGCCACGCGGTGCCCGAAGCAGAAGCAGTTCGCAAGTGCCAGTCGGTCAGCTCCTGTATTCTACGATACCGAAGTCATCAAAAAAGCTAAGTACCCCGTTGGGGATCTTTTCTTGCCTCAGCCGATGTCAGAAATTACTGAAAAAGTTAACAATTGTCTTTTTTGTGGTAAACAAATACCTCATAAGGATTTCCACTCTTACTGCCTCCCTTGCCTGGGCCCAGACCACGATGTCTCGGCCTGTGTAGCCTGTGCTCGCTTCAACAAGCGCACTCTCAGGTGCCGGGCAGAGTTCGCTGAAGATTTTTTCGGTGATAAATTTGCCTACACCATGCCGTCAGATCTTCCGACATTGCAAACTCCCAAAAAGCGAAAAGACCGGGACCGACATCCTCGGCCCGCGTCTACCACCGACTCCACGCCAAAACCTAGCGCGAGTGCTCTGGTTCCCTCTGAGACGGTCTCTCCACCGCTCTGAACCGAAGACACCGCATTACCGACGACTCCGATTCCAGACATTACTCCGACGCCAGTTATAGACTTTCCTCCGGATACCGAAACCGAGGAAATGCCCAAGACCATTGCTGTAGACAAGGTCACTCCTGCACGTGGAGCTGCCAGGCCTCCTATGGCCATGTCTATTAAGGCCTACACTAGGGCTAAGGCAGCCAGCAAAACAAAGCATATTACTTCTAAATCCTTACCTCAGCCGACTCCGGAGACACAAATTATGTCCATGGCTGCTGATTTAATTTCCATGATTAGAGGTTCACAGGCCCATCCTGAGAGAGCATCCCAGCCTCCTCCTGATAAAAGGCCCCGGGTTGAACCCTCTGACCCTACTCCTTCAGATGAAGACTCTGAGGGCTCTGTCCACTCTGACAGCCAGGAAGAGCTCTTCCAGACTTATGAGGATTCGGATGCAGAAGATTCCATCCCTTCGGCCTCCCCTCCTGAGGATATTTCTTTTGGGGAAGTTCTGCACACCATGAGGGAACATTTCAAGTGGCAGGGTCAGGAATATTCTGATTCTAGGAAATGCCTTAGGACTTTCCTTAAGAAGCCTCAGCACAGGCCCTTAGCTGTTCCTCCTGTACTTGATGTTCTGGATGATTTGTATTCTGACTCTAGTGCTACCCCTGATTGTCTTCCTCCTGCTCCAGCCAAGCCAGACAGGTATTACAGGGTCCCAGAAACTCATTCCCATTTATTCAGGGCCCATACTGCTGATTTGGAAACTATTTCACAGGGGCCTAAAGGAGTTTCAGCCTCCACCTCAAAAAATCCTTTGCCCTCCAACAGGGAAGCAAGGTCATTAGAAAGATGGGGCAAAAAGGTTTACACATCCACTATCTTATCTATGAGAGCTTTAAATTGCCTTTTTCATATGTTACAATATCAGGATTATCTCTTAGAAGATTTACAAAAAACATTAGCTTCTCCTGATCCTTTAGACAGGAAGACTTTGCAGGAAGCTGTACATAACACTCAGCAAGTAAGCAATCACTTCCTGCAGTGTGGATATGATGCACTGGAAGCTTCATGTAGGGCAGCTATGACAGGGCAGTGATTCGTAGACATGCTTGGTTAAAGATCAACCTCTACCAGATCATGTAAAAGCAAAACTTCTGGATGCACCTTTGGAAAAGAACAAGCTTTTGGTGCAAATGCTAAGGATGTGTTAAAGACCATCAGAAAAAGCAAAATCAGTTCAGACTGTGAAAGATTTCCTCCAGGTTCAACCCCCAGATTCAGTAGGAATTGGCCTTCAAAAACTGGTCCTTTCCTAATCCAGAAAAGTTTCAAAGGGGTAAGAACAGACGTGGCGAGGAAGAGGCCAATACAGAGGCCCTTACAGGGGGCGACAATGGCAGCCAGGAAACCAAAGAAGTGACGAGGGGTTTCACCTGCCCAACAACCACAAACTCAATGACTTTCTCTACTACCGCCTACCAGGGAACAACTAGAAGCTCCCTTGGGCGGAAATTATCTCTGTTTGCAGAAAACTGGCACAGACTGACAAAGGACAAATGGATTTTGGACATTATAGACCGAGGGTACAGGTTTCATTTTCATACCTTACCAAGAAAACAAGGCATGCCAAACCTACCACAAAATCAAAGGGCAGAGGCTATCAAGCAAATCACTCTGCTGACTCGAATGAAAGCAATAGAAAGAGTTCCACAACAAGAAAAAGAACAGGGGTTTTACTCAAGACTGTTCCTTGTTCCAAGAAAAGAATCTCAATGGAGACCAATACTGGACTTGTCCACATTAAACACCTTTCTCATAGTACCAAAGTTCAAAATGCTGACTCTACAGCAACTCCTTCCCATGCTGGGCCAAGGAGTCGTGGCTGATTACTCTGGACCTCAAGGAGGCATACCTGCATGTCCCTATCAGACACAGCTGCAGAAGATACCTCAGATTTCTTGCAGGGCCAGAGCATTATCAATTCTCAGCATTGCCATTTGGCTTATCTACTGCCAGAGTATTTACAAAATGCCTGGCTTCAGTAATTGCTCATTGCAGGCTCCAGGGTATACAAATTTACCCGTACCTGGACGACTGCCTCATACAAGCGGACGACAAATTGATGTTGACAAAAACCTGGATTATGTCATACGACATTTCAAGCTCTGGGATACACAGTCAACTTCCAAAAGTCAAGACTGCAGCCATCCCAGCAAATAATCTTCTTAGGAGCCAAACTAGACACAGCCTCTCAGATGGCTTACCTCACAGAAGACAAGCAAGAGAAGTTAACTCATTACTTCAAAGGTTTAGCAAAACTCACCCAGATGACTGTAAGGAGATTCCTACAGGCCCTGGGTTACATGGCATCCTGCATTCTACTGGTTCCATTAGCAAAACTACACATGAGAAAGCTTCAATGATACCTAAAAAGCATTTGGTCTCAACACAGCAACAACTTGGAGACAATCCTACCACTCATTCCATGCCTACAAAAGGAATTCCTATGGTGGGCCTCGGTGAGCCAGGAAAACACAGGTATGTCATTCAAAAAACCACATCTAACACAGACCATGACTACAGACGCCTCAGACCTTGGATGGGGGGTGCACATGGAAGGCAGGTGTATACAAGGACAATGGCCTCCAAAGGAAACACATCTGCATATAAACCAAAAGGAAATGCTGGCAGTAATGCATGCCATCGAGGCTTTTCAACACCAACTCCAGCAAGGCCATTTAATGATACGGACAGAAAACACCACTGTGATGTGGTACATAAACAAGCAGGGGGGCACCCACTCTTACCCCCTTCGTAGACTGACAATGCAGCTTTGGGAGAAATCACTGAGCCTAAACATCCAGTTACAATCCCAGTTTGTTCCAGGAAAAGACAATGTGTTGGCGGACAGCCTAAGCAGGAATTTCACAGATCCACACGAGTGGAGGTTACATCCAAGGCCTTCAGACAACTCACTTCACATGGGGCAAGCCAGAAGTGGACCTATTTGCCTCTCACCTCAACCATCTTCTACCAAAATTTTGCACAAGGACATACCATCCAAAAGCTTGGAAAATAGATGCCCTCTCATTCAACTGGAACTCCCTAGCAATCTATGCATTCCCACCTCTGCCACTGATGACCTCAGTATTACTAAAGATCAAAGCAGAGAAGCCCAAGGGAATCATAATAGCTTCGGATTGGCCAAGACAACACTGGTACCCACTACTATGGAGCATATGTCACACCAGGAGGTGGGCCCTCCCTCAGTGGCCTCTACTTTTGACTCAACACAATTTCGAAACACTGCATCCAAACCTTCAGACACTGCAGCTAACAGCCTGGGAGATCCCATAAATAACTTCAGCTTATCTCTCTCCAAGGAAGTTCAGCGGATACTAACAGAGGCTCGAAGACCATCCACCAGAAAGGTTTACTTAGCAAAGTGGAAAAGATTCAGCAATTGGAATACCAGCAAGGGACATGATGCATCATTGCTGAACATCCCACTTATCTTGGAATATTAGGCAGATATGTTAAAGAACGGCCTCTCATATTCTTCCATAAAGATACATGCATCTGCTATTTCAGCTAGATACGACACTGATCCTCCTGTTTTCTCTCACCCCTTACTAAGACAATTCCTCAGGGGAATCAAGAACATTAAGCCACCAAGAAAGGCCCCAGTGCCAGCCTGGAACCTCAATTTTGTCTTAGAAAAACTGACTCTACCTCCTTTTGAGCCAGCAGCTTCAGTTGACTTGCAACTTCTCTCATGGAAGACAGCTTTCCTGTTGGCAATTACCTCAGCAAGAAGGTTTCGGAGCTACAGGCCCTAATGGCAATACCACCCTTTATTATTTTCCACAGAGACAGGGTTTCATTAAGGACCAACCCTACTTTTATGCCAAAGGTGGTATCTAGGGTTTCTCTAAATCAAGCCATTCATCTGCCTGCTTTCTTCCCCAATCCTGAGAATAAGGGAAAAAGACTTTTGCATACCTTGGACATTCACAGACAACTTCGATACTACCTGAACAGAACCAAGGCCAGTAGGAAGTCTGAACAACTTTTTGTAGCTTACGCCCCTGCAGTCCAAGGAAAAGCAATTTCAAAACAGACTATTTCTAAATGGATTGGACATTGCATCAGATTCTGTTATTCCTTTCATGGAAAGACTGTTCCAGCCAATGTCAGACCACATTCCACCAGAGCTACAGCCACCTCTACAGCATTTTTAAGAGGGGTGCCTACCAAGGACATTCTAGAATCTGCTACATGGAGCTCTGTGCATACATTCTCCAAACACTACAATCTCTCTCTATATTCCAGATCCAGAGCAGGCTTTGCTTCGGCAGTCCTGCAGGGTTTGATTGCCACACCATCTCTTTCCTAGTGCATACCTCCTCCCCCAGCTAAGCTATGGTATTCTACCCACATGTTATGACTGCAGTTGCATTCTTGAAGGACATAGTACAGTTTTGTACCTACCATAAATGTAGATGTCCGATAGACATGCAACTGCAGTCGGATTTTCCCTCCCTCCATACCCCTCTATGCCTAGGGTCCACTCCTATCCCTGTTACTCTTAGCTGGGGATATCTGTTATGGTGTATTTGTTTTATTGCTCATTTATCTGTTTGGAATCCTGTTTTTGTCTTCCAATTTGATTACAGCCTTCCTTGGAGGGCACCTGGCATCTGGGGCAAGAAACACTGAAGAAAATGGCGTTGGCTGATGCTTATGTACTCCAGCCGCTCTGACGTCGGAGAGAAATATGACATCAGCCGACGTCGGACCCAGACTTTGGAATCTGGCCGACCGAGGGCTGCCTGAGGCAGGACAACCCACATGTTATGACTGCAGTTGCATGTCTATCGGACATCTACATTTATGGCAGGTACAAAACTGTACTTTTTTCAGCCTACCAAAACTAACCCTTCAGAGGGAACCGAAGTAGTTGAGCAATCCACAGCTTCAGAGGGTGTTTTCAGACCACCCAGTTAACCATTAAACTATCTGCTAAGTCTAAGCCCCCCCTAAAAACAAAGAAACAGATACAGCATTCTCCAGGACAGGCCTCCATGCCTAAGAAACAAATGCTCAAAATGGCCGAAGACCTAATCACCCTGATCAGGGGGTCCATCCCCCACCTGATGAAAGGCCCAGACAGGATGCAGACTATGAATCTTCCAACCAGGTGTCCATTTCTTCAGATTCATCCTCAGACCTAGGATATTCTTTGCCCCCTTATGAGGATTCTGATGCTGAGGAATCAATTCCATCAGCCTCTCTGCCTGAGGACTATTCCTTTGGGGAGACCTTACATACCTTGAGGGAGCATTTCCATTGGGAAGGCCAGGATTACTCAGAATCCAAGAAAAGGCTCAGAGACTTCCTTTTATTACCTCAACACAGACCCCCTTGCTATTCCACCAGTGTTAGATATTGTGGATGATGTGTATACTGAATCCAGCTTAAATCCTGACTCCTTACCTCTAGCCCCAGTTAAGCCTTATAGATACTACAGTCCCTGACTCTCACAAATTTCTGTATAAAAGCCCTGTTGCCAACCCTGAAACTATTTCTCAGGGACCCAAAGGGATTAAGGCCTCATCAGCAAAAAACCCAGTTCCCTCTGACAGTGACTCCAGAGCATTAGACAGATGGGGAAAGAAAGTATATACGTCTGCAACTTTAGCAATGAGAGCTTTAAATTGCCAGTTTCACATGCTAAAATATCAGCATTTTTGATGTCTCAGTTGAAACAAAAGATGCTTCCAGATTCAGAACCTCCTAATTTTAAAGAAATGCAGGATTTATTGCATGCAGCTGAACACGTGGGAAAACATACTTTGCAATGTGGTTTTGATTCCTTAGAGGCCTCCTGCAGAGCAGCAGTTACAGGCTCTGTCATTAGAAGACATGCTTGGTTAAAAGAACATACGTTACCAGATGGAGTTAAGGCAGAGGAGGTATTAAAGAAGATGGAGGATAAGGCAAAATCTATGCAAACGGTGAATGATTTCTTACAGGTTCAGCCTCCTCGTTTTAGCAGAAATTGGCCAACAAAGAATTGGTCCCTTCCAGTCACAGACAGACCTCAACGGGGCAGATACAGACGGTAGAAGTCAAACACAAGGTCCTTACAGGCCTAGACAATGGGGTACACCAGGCCAGAAAGAGGGGGAAGACCAGCCCCAACCATATAAAAAGCAGACTCAATGACTTCCCACTACAGCTGCCAAACAGCTCTCTCTTGGCAGCCCCCTTAGGAGGAAAACTGGCACTTTTCTATCACAATTGGCATTGCATCAGCAAAGACAAATGGGTTCTCAACATTGTATCTCAAGGTTACAGGTTTCACTTTCACACTCTGCCAAGGTTAAAAGGAATGCCAAATCTGCCACCAAATCAATAGGCAGAGGCTCAAAAATAAATTACAGCACTCATGGACATGAGAGCTATTCAAAAGGTACCACCACAGGAGCAAGGACAAGGATTTTACTCAAGACTCTTTCTGGTTCCCAGGAAGGACAGAGCCTGGAGACCCATTCTAGATCTTTCTTCTCTAAACACTTACCTGGATATTCCGAAATTCAAAATGTTGACACTACAGCAGCTTCTTCCCATGCTGGGCAAGAAAGCTTGGCTCGTGATGTTGGACCTCAAGGAGGCATACCTGCATGTCCCTATCAGACAAAATTGCAGAAGATACCTCCGCTTCATTTCTAGCATTTTTTGCAGACAACTGGAACATCATCACAAAAGACAAATGAGTCCTAAACATGGTCTCTCAAGGATACAGATTCCACTTTCATACCTTACCAAGGATAAAAGGAATGCCAAACCTGCCACCAAATCAATGGGCAGAGGCACAAAAACAAATTATAGCTCTCATGGACATGAGAGATATTCAACAGATACCTACACAGGAGCAAGGACAAGGATTTTACTCAAGACTCTTTCTAGTCCCAAGAAAGGACAAAGCATGGAGACCCATTCTGGATCTTTCACTTCTGGACACCTATCTGCAAGTACCAAAATTCAAGATGCTAACACTACAGCAGCTTCTTCCCCTGCTGGGCAAGAATGCTTGGCTAGTAACGTTGGACCTCAAGGAGGCGTACCTGCATGTCCTTATCAGATAAAATTGCAGAAGATACCTCCGCTTCATTGCAGGTTCAACGCATTATCAATTCTCTGCACTGCCCTTTGGCTTGTCTACTGCACCCAGGGTCTTCACAAAGTGCCTGGCACCAGTAATTGTATTTTGCAGACAAAAAGGAATTCAAATTTATCCGTACCTGGACGACTGCCTGATTCAAGCAGAGAGCAAGGACATTCTTCTAAAGCATCTGGCATTCATAAAAAAAGCTAAGTTGCCTGGGGTACACAGTAAAAGAAAAGAAATCAAAACTAGTGCCCTCATAAGAGATAATATTCCTGGGTGCCAGCTTGAACATAACGGCCCAGATGGCTTATCTCACGCCAGACAAGCAAGGACAACTGACTCAATACTTTCAATTGATGGCAACAAAGACCCAACTCCCTGCAAGAAAAATTCTGCAGGCATTGGACTACATGGCATCTTGTATACTACTAATTCCATATACCAGACTGCATATGAGGAAACTACAATGGTACCTAAAGAGTGTATGGTCTCAACACTGTCAAAGTTTGGAAACAGTTATACCACTAATTCCTTGCCTTCAACAGGAGTTTCGATGGTGGGCTCAAGCTTGTCACCTCAACAAGGGACAGCCTTTTACTCAACCCACAGCCAGGCAAACACTGACAACAGATGCATCGGATTACGCCTGGGGAGCACACATGGCAGGAAAATGTATTCAGGGTGAGTGGCCCGCAGAGCAAAGGCATCTTCACATCAATCAAAAAGAGATGCTAGCAGTGCAAAATGCCCTTATAGCTTTCAAGGACCTGCTGCATCCAGGACAACTACTACTAAAGACAGACAACACCACAGTTATGTGGTACATAAACAAGCAAGGGGGCACACACTCCTACCCCATCTGCAGACAAGCCATGACCTTGTGGAACACAGCTCTAGACTACCAAGTTCATCTGCAAGCACAATTCCTGCCAGGAAAGAAAAACACACTGGCAGATGACCTAAGCAGAAACATCATGGATCCCCATGAATGGGAATTGAATCCAGAAATATTCAGAATGGTAACAAAAATGGTGGAACCTGGACATAGATCTGTTTGCATCCCCAATGGACTGCCAGCTACAGAAATTCTGCACAAGGAGTTACCATCCACAAGCATGGAAAGTGGATGCCCTCTCATTCAGCTGGAAAAACCTGCAAGTATATGCTTTTCCACCTTTACCTCTCCTTCCAAAGGTACTCATAAAAGCCAGGCAAAAAGAGCCAAAGATGATCCTGATTGCACCAGACTGGCCATGCCAGCACTGGTACCCAATCTTAAAGAACTTAGCACAAGAAGCACCCTGGATTTTGCCTCAAATCCCACATTTGCTGACACAGCACAACAATCCGATACTTCACAGCCAGCCAAAGACCTTAAACCTAGCTGCATGGAAAATTCCTTATTCAAGCAAGCAGTGCCTCTCTCCAAAGCTGTTATGGATGTCATTCTGGAGGCCAGAAGGCCTAGTACCAGGAAAGCCTATTCAGATAAATGGAAGAGATTCTGTGCATGGAGCCAGATGCACAGCCTTGACCCGTCCCAAACATTCCTCAGATACTTCAATATTTAACTGAGATGCTGGACAAGGGCCTCTCCTTCTCATCCATCAAGATCCACGCCTCTGCCATTTCTGCTCATTACAACACGGATCCACCAATTTTCTCTAATCCTTTGCTCAAACAGTACCTCAGAGGGGCTAAAAACATAAGACCGCCCCATATAGCACCTACTCCAACTTGGGACCTCAACTTTGTTTTGGAAAAATTAACTTTACCTCCTTTTGAGCCAGCTAACACAGCAGAATTAAAATATATCTCTTGGAAAACTGCTCTGCTACTGGCAATAACATCATCACGAAGAGTTTCAGAATTACAGGCACTAATGGCAGTGGAACCTTTCGCCATTTTCCACCAGGACAGGGTGTCTTTAAGAACTAACCCTACGTTTATGCCAAAGGTGGTATCAAGTGTGGCTCTAAACCAAACTATTCACTTGCCAACTTTTTATCCAAAACCACAGAACAAAGGGGAGAGACTACTACATTCTTTGGAAATTCACAGACAGTTACGCTTCTACTTGGACAAGACCAAAGCTTTCAGAAAATCTGAGCAATTATTGGTAGCATATGCTGCAGGAGCACAGGGGAAAAGCCATTTCAAAACAGACCATTTCAAAATGGATAGGACATTGCATACATTTCTGCTATACACACCATGGAAACCTGTACCTAGCAGCATTAGATCTCACTCCACCAGGGCAACAGCCACTTCAACTGCCTTCCTCAGAGGATTACCTACCAAGGATATTTTGGAAGCAGCAACATGGAGTTCTGTGCATACCTTCACCAAGCATTACCATTTGCCTTTATACTCCAACTCTAGAGCTGGCTTCACCACTGCTGTGCTGCAGGGCCTTATAGCCACTCCTAATGCCTTCTAGAACCAGCCATCCTACCTCAGCTTTGGGATTCCACCCAAGTGTAATGACTGCAGCAGTGTAACATGATGAACATAGTACAGTTTTGTATCTACCATAAATGAAGATGTTCGAGTGTAAACACTGCTGCAGTCCAGGTTACCCTCCCTCCTTCCCCTCTTACTTGCTGTTACGTACCTAGGTGGTCTACCCTTTACTACCTATGGGGAGTATTTGCTGGTAACTGAAAATTGTTGTTTGCTCTTCTTTTGTATACTTTACTAGCAATTTGAATTGCCTACCTATTCGGGGCACCTTACATCTGGGGCAAGAAAAACTGAAGAAAATGGCATCGGCTGCATCTTACGCACTGACGTCAGGGAGGAGGCAACCACAACTGACGCCGGACCAAGACTTTGGAATTCAGGCTGACTGGAGAACCGCCTGACGGTAGGATAACCCAAGTGTAGTGACTGCAGCAGTGTTTACACTCGAACATCTACATTTATGGTAGGTACAAAACTGTACTGTATGTCATCTGGACCAACAGCCTTTCCATTTATCATCCTCTTCATAGCTACCCTTACTTCCTCCTTGCTAATCCACTGCACTTCATGATTCACTATCAGGACATCATCCAACCTTCCCTCCCTCTCATTCATCAACCCCTCAAAGTTCTCTTTCCATCTGCTCAACACACTCTCCTCGCTTGTAAGTACGTTTCCCTCATCATCCTTTATCACCCTTACCTGCTGCACATCTTTGCTAGCTCGGTGCCTTTGTCTAGCCAGTCGGTACAGGTCCTTTTCTCCCTCCTTAGTGTCCAACCAGCTACTTCCCCTGCTATGCAAAAATGCCTGGTTGGTAACATTGGATATAAAGGAAGCTTACCTGCACATCCCAATAAGGGATTCTTGCAGAAAATACATATGCTTCAGAGTAGGCTACGTGCACTATCAGTTCTCTGCACTGCCCTTTGGCTTATCTACTGGGCTCAGGGTATTCACAAAATGCCTAGCTCCAGTCATTGCATTCTGCAGGTAAAGAAATATTCAAATATACCCATGCCTGGACGATTGTCTAATTCAGGCAGAAAGCCAGGAGATACTATTAAATCATCTGGCATTTGTAAAGAATCTGCTAACCTCACTGGGGTACATCATAAACGAACAGAAATCTCATCTGGTCCCCTGCCAACAAATTGTATTCCTGGGAGCAAGCTTGAACACAACTTTCCAGATGGCCTACCTCACGCCAGAGGAACAAGTTTATCTCAAAGCCAGCTTGAAATTACTGGCCACAAAGACCCAGCTAACTGCAAGGAAAATACTGCAAGCTCTGGGGTTCATGGCCTATTGCATCCTGCTAATTTCATATGCAAGACTGCATATGAAGAAACTACAATGGTATCTAAAAAGCCTTTGGTGTCAACATTCGCAGGACCTGGAATCAATGATTCCTATCATCCCTTGTATAAAGACAGAGTTCCTTTGGTGGGCAGAGGCCTGCTACCTCAACAAGTGACTGACATTCACTCTACCCCCTGCCACCCAAACCCTAACAACAGATGCATCAGACTATGCATGGGGGGCTCACTTGGCAGGGCAGTGCATTCAGGGCAAATGGAACCAGAGTCAAATGCACTTGCATATCAATCAAAAAGAAATGTTAGCTGTACAGAATTCTCTGACAGCCTTCAAGGACCACATTCTTCCAGGACAATTGGTAAAGACAGACAACACCACTGTTATGTGGTACATAAGCAGGGGGGGACCCATTCATACCCTCTCTGCAGGCTAGCCATGGCTCTGTGGAACACAGCATTGAGCTACCAAGTGTACCTACAAGCTCAGTTCCTGCTAGGCAAGCTAAATTCACTGGTAGACGACCTAAGCAGAAATCACATGGACCCACATGAGTGGAAACTGGAACCAAAGATATTCAACATGTTGAGAAACAAATGGGGGAGCCCAGAGATAGACCTGTTTGCCTTCCCTCAGAGCAACCAGTTGGACAAATTCTGCACAAAGACTCCCCACAGAGAAGCTTGGAAAGTGGATGCCCTGTCCTTCACCTAGGTAAACCTCTCAGTTTGCCTTTCCTCCTCTGCCTCTCCTCTCCAAAGTTCTACTAAAGATCAAGCAGGACAAACCAAGGACAATACTTATTGCACCAGACTGGCCACACCACCACTGGGCAGTATGTCACTGCTGGAACCATGGCACCTGCCCTCAGACCCCTTCCCTGCTATCCCAGCAGGAGGGCTGGATTCTGCACCCCCAGCTTCAAACCCTGAACCTTGCAGCCTAATTACTTGAGCTCTCCATTACCATCCCTCAGTAAGCAAGTGCTGGATGTCATTCTGGAGGCAAGGAGGGCCTAGTACTAGAAAATCCTATGCTGAAAAGTGGAAAAGATTCTGTGCCTGGAGCCAAACTCAGGGGATGGTCAAAACAGTGCCCAGCTTACCGCATATGCTTCAATACTTAACAGAGATGGTTCACAAAGGGCCTTTCCTTCTCTTCTATTAAAATTCATGTCTCTGCCATTTCAGCACATTATAATACGGAGCCACCCCTCTTCTCTCACCCCCTGCTGAAGCAATTCCTCAGAGGGGCCAACAATCTAAGACCACCCAGGAGAGCCCCTACTCCAGCCTGGGACTTTAACTTTGTATTTGAAAAGCTCACTCCACCTCCCTTTGAGCTAGTTGCAACTGGAGAGTTGAAATTCCTTTCTTGGAAAACAGCCTTCCTTCTAGCCATCACTTCAGCAAGAAGAGCATCTGAATTACAGGCCCTCATGGCAGTGGAGCCCTTCATCATCTTCCATGCAGACAGGGTGTCTCTCAGGACCAATCCTTCCATTGTGCCCAAGGTGGTATCCAGTGTGGCCCTTAATCAGTCCATTCATTTGCCAACCTTCTTTTCTAATCCACAGAACACAGGAGAATGAATACTGCACTCTTTGGACGTGCACAGACAACTTAGATTTTATTTGGACAGGACTAAGCCTTTCAGGAAACCTGAACTGCTGCTAGTTGCCTTTGCTGCAGGGGCAGAGGGGAAGGCCATTTCAAAGCAAACCATTTCTAAATGGATAGGCCATTGCATTCATTTCTGCTATAAGAACCATGAAAAACCTACCCCCACAGGGTATAAGATCACATTCCACCAGGGCTGCATCTACTTCAACAGCCTTTCTCAGGGGTGTTCTTACCAGGGACATCCTAGAAGCTGCTACCTGGAGTTCTGTTCATACCTTCACCAAGCAGTACCACTTGCCCATTTTCTTGAAATCCAGAGCTGGTTTTGCCACTGCAGTCTTGCAAGGCCTTATAGCTGGCCCTAAAGCTCTCTAATTGCCTCCTCCCTTCCTTAGCTTTGGGAATCTACCCAAATGTAATGACTCCAACAGCGAAACACAGAGAACATAGTACAGTTGTGTACACTTACCATAAATGTAGATGTTCGAGTGTATTCACTGTTGCAGTCCTGGTTACTGTCCCTCCAGCACCCTGACTTCTGTTTGCTATTCCTCTCTTCTTGTTTTCTGTATTTAAGCTTTCCCATGTATTTACTTATAGTCTGAGGTGTAACCTTGTATATAATTGCTTCCCATTATGGGGGCACCTGACATCTGGGGCAAGAAAAATTGATGTAATGGCGGCTGCATGCATTATACCCCTGACTAATTACGTCATGGAAGAAGAGAGAGCAACCAATGCAGGACCCAAGACTTTGATAATCAGGCCATCTGAAGGCTATCTGCAAGCAGATAACCCAAATGTAATGACTGCAACAGTGAATACACTCGAACATCTACATTTATGGTAAGTGTACACAACTGTACTTTTCACAACCTCCATTCCCCCTTTTTTCCTTAGGCACCGACTAGGTCTTAAATTTTTTGGATGGTATGTTTCCAGGATGTTTCCTTCCTGGTCTAGCCTTCTTTTGTGAGCTCCTAACAGTTAAGGTAAGGAAATGGCGTCGGCTGCCTCCCTTTATACATGACGTTCTGATGTCAGGTTTACAGCCGATGGCAGCCGACATCATATACTGAGGACTCTGGTATTTGGGCCGACTGAGGGCTACCGGGAGCCGGTTAACCTAATTGTTAGGACTGCAACAGTGAATACACTCAAACATCTACATTTATGGTAAGTATACACAACTGTACTATTCAGAGGATTCAATTCCCTCAGCCCTCCCCCCCCCAGAGGACCTTTCTTTTGGTGAAACCTTGCATACCCTAAGAGAGCATTTCCACTGGGAATGCCAGGACTACCCACAGTCCAAAAAGAGACTCTGGGAATTTTTAGACTTACCTCAGCATAGGCCTGTAGCTATTCGCCCTGTCCTGGATATTGTAGATGATGTTTTCATGGAATCCAGCCTTACCCCTGATACTTTATCACCTGCTCCTAGAAAGCCTGACAGATACTACAGAGTACCTGACTCTCACAAATTTCTCTCTAAAAATCCCACTGCGGATCTGGATACCATTTCCCAGGGACCTAAAGGTATTAAGGCTTCTACAGCCAAAACCCCTACCCCTTCGGACAGGGATGCTAGGGCTCTAGACAGATGGGGTAAGAAGGGTATATACCTCAGCAACTCTTGCCATCAGGGCTTTAAATTGCCAGTTCCATATGTTGAAGTACCAGCAGTATATTATTGAGCTAATTAAACAAAAAAATTGATTCCTGATTGTGCAGAAAATAAGGACTTACATGACTTAATGCATTCTGCAAACCAAGTTGGTAAACATACTTTGCAGTGTGGTTTTGATGCCTTAGAAGCATCTTGCAGGGCTGCGGTCATTAGGTTTGTTCTGAGAAGGCATGCTTAGCTGAAGGAACAAATCTTGCCAGATCATGTCAAGGCAAAATTACTTAATGCTCCATTAAACCAAGAATGTTTGTTTGACTCTAAAGCAGAAGAAGCTCTTAAAAATATGGAGGAAAACGCTAAATCCATGCAAACTGTTAAAGATTTCTTACAGGTACAGCCACCTAGATTCAGTAGGCATTGATCTTCAAAAAACTGGTCCTTTCCAGTCCCTTCCAGACCTCCTCAGCCCAAACCCAGGGGCAACAAGACCACAAAGACTACAATCTTAGGGTATGCACAGATCTAAACAATGGAGTGCTGCTTCCTCAAAAACTGGGAGTGTTAAGCCACCCCCCCATGGAAAAAGTTCACAATGAATTGTCTATAATCCTTTCCAGCCATGCCCAAGTACTTGCACCCCTAGGAGGAAAACTCACCCTGCATGCAAACAATTGGGAGTATATTACCCAGGACTGATGGGTCTTAAACACTGTATCCCAGGGATACAGATTCTATTTCCACACACTGCCAACCCCAAGCAGATTGCCAGACCTTCCTCCAATCCAGTGGACAGAGGCCCAAAAGGAAGTACTTTCTCTTCTCAGTATCAGGGCTCTTCAGCCTGTCAACAGAGCAAAGGGGACAGGGTTTCCACTCCAGGCTGTTCCTGGTGCCCAGGAAGGAGAACTCTTGGCGCCCTGTTCTGGATCTGTCAAACCTAAACAGCTTCCCGGTGGTACCAAAATTCAAAATGGTTACACTCCAGCAGCTCCTTCCTATGCTAGCCAAGGACTCCTGGCTAGTCACCCTAGACTTAAAAGAAGCTTATCTGCACATCCCCATAAGGGAATCTTGCAGGAAATATCTACATTTCAGGGCAGGATCTATGCACCATCAGTTCTCTGCACTTCCCTTTGGCTTTTCTACTGCGCCCAGGGTATTCACAAAGTGCATGGCTCCAGCCATTGCTTACTGCAGGCAGAGAAATATTCAAATTTGCCTATACTTCGACAATTGCCTGATTCAGGCGGACAGTCAGGAATTGCTACTTCGGCACCTGACATTTGTAGAGAGACTCCTAACTTCTCTGGGGTATACCATCAACGAAAAGTCACATCTGGTACCCAGCCAAAAGATCGTATTCCTGGGAGCAAGCTTGAACACAACACAACTTCCCAGATGGCATTCCTCACTCCAGAAAAGCAGGTTTATTTAGCAACTTATTTCAAACTACTGGCCACCCAAACCCACCTATCTGCAAGAAAAATACTGCAAGCCCTTAGGGCTCATGGCCTCATGTATTCTACTGATTCCGTATACAAGACTACATATGAGGAAACTTCAATGGTACTTAAAAAGTCTCTGGTGTCAACATTCCCAGGACCTGGAAACAGCGATTTCTATCATTCCTTGCTTAAGGACAGAGTTCCTTTGGTGGGCAGAGGCTTGCAACCACAACAAGGGACTCCCACAACCCCTGCCATCCAAACTCTGACAACAGACGCATCAGACAATACATGGCAGGCAAATGTATTCAAGGCAAATGGAGCCCAGGACAAATTCACCTGCATATCAATCAAAAAGAAATGTTAGCTATACAGAATGCACTGACAGCCTTCAAATACCTTATCCTGCCAGGACAACTCCTGATAAAGGCAGACAACACCACAGTTATGTGGTACATAAACAAGCAGGGGGGAACTCACTCCTACACACTCAGGTTAGCCATGGCTATGTGGAACACAGCCTTAAGCAACCAAGTGCACCTACAAGCTCAGTTCCTGCCAGGCAAACAAAATTCACTGGCAGACAACTTAAGCAGAAATCTAATGGACCCACAAGAGTGGAAACTGGAACCAAACTCATTCAAACTTCTAATGCTCAGGTGGGGGACACCAGAGGTGGATCTCTTTGCGTCCCACCAAAACTATCAACTAAACAAATTTTGTACCGGAATTCCCCACAGCCAAGCTTGGAAAGTAGATGCCCTATCCTTCACATGGGAAAACCCTCTCAATCTCTGCCCTTCCTTCCAAAAGTACTCCTCAAGATCAAACAGGACAGGCCAAGGACAATCCGTATTACACCTAACTGGCCATGCCAACACTGGTACCCACTCATGCAATCTGACAACAGTGCCACCCTGGCATCTACATCAGACCCCCTCTCTGCTGTCCCAGCAGGAGGGACAGATTTTGCATTCTCACCTGCAAACCTGAACCTGGCATCCTGACTTATTCCCTGAATACATCACCAGCAACTCTCAGCAAACAGGTGCTGGATGTTATCTTTGAGGCCAGGAGGCTCAGTACTAGAAAATCCTATTCGGAAAGTGGAATAGATACTGTTCTTGGAGCCAGTATCAAGGGAAGGACACAGCCATGCCCTCCTTGCCTTAAATCCTAGATTACCTAGCAGAGCTGCTCCACAAAGGCCTATCCTTCTCATCAATTAAGATTCATGCCTCTGCCATCTCATCTCATTACAATAATAAGCCACCCCTCTTCTCTCACCCTCTGATCAAACAGTTCCTGAGAGGCGCTAACAATTTAAGACCCCCCAAGGAGAACTCCCACTACTGCCTGGGACCTTAACTTTGTAACGTTTTCCCCTTTTGAGCCTGCTGCTACAGCAGAGTTAAAATTCCTCTCTTGGAAAACTGCCTTACTGCTAGCCATCACTTCAGCAAGAAGAGTGTCTGAGTTACAGGCCCTTATGACTGCGGAACCCTTCATTATCTTCCATGTGGACAGGGTTTCCCTCAGGACTAACCCATCTTTTATGCCCAAGGTGGTATCCAGAGTGGCATTAAACCAATCCATCCATTTGCCAACTTTTTTCCTAATCCTCAGAATAAAGGGGAAAGGATCCTGCACTCCTTGGACGTGCACCAGACAGCTCAGGTTCTACCTTAACAGGATTAAACCTTTCAGAAAATCTGACCAGTTGCTAGTCAGCTTTGCTACAGAGGCACAGGGCAAAGCCATTTTGAAACAAACCATCTCTAAATGGATAGCACACTGCATCCATTTCTGCTACAAACACATGGAAAACCTACCTCACAGGGGATCAGGCCTCATTCCACTAGGGCTACCTTAACCTCTACAGATTTTCTCAGGGGAGTCCCTACCAGGGACATCCTGGAAGCTGCAACCTGGAGTTCTGTACACACCTTCACCAAGCATTACCACTTGCCTATCTTTTCTAAATCCAGAGCTGGATTTGCCACAGCAGTCTTACAAGGCCTGCTAGCCAGCCCTACTACTTCTTGACTGCCTTCATCTTCCTCAGCTTTGGGAATTAACCCAAGTGTGATGACTGCAACAATGAAACACAAAGAACATAGTACAGTTGTGTACACTTACCATAAATGTAGATGTTCGAATTTATGCACTGTTGAATTCCTGGTTACCATCCCTCCAGCCCCCTGTCTTTCTATACTTTCTACCTATCCTCTTTTTTGGCCTTATCTTATGGAAATGGTATTTACTTTTTACTGTAGGTGTTCCACACCATTTGATTGCTTCCTATTTTGGGGGCTTCGAATATCTGGGGCAAGAAAAACTGATGTAATGGCATCAGCTGCTCGTTTTATACCCCTGATGACCTGACATCATGGATGAGGCAACAGCATCTGACGCAGAAATCCCAAGACTTTGATATTCGGGCCGACTGAGGGCCACCTGCAGGCAGATAACCCAAGTGTGATGACTACAACAGTGAATACACTCGAACATCTGCATTTATGATGTGTACACAACTGGACTTTCTGCAGGACTCAGTCCTTCTTCCAGCATGCTCCCCAAGAATCCTCTTCCACAAGCTGGGGCAGAGGATTCAGTGGTAGACACCACGCCAATGACAGAGGGGTCCACAGAATCAGGACTCCCTGGATCCTTTTCTCGGAGAAGCCCTTTCAGCACTCCTGAAGTGCTGCCCGACTGTCCTGCCCTGGAAGCAGTTAGAGGATGATTCTCCCTCCACCCGCTAGCCTGGACAAATATCTACTCAGATCACTGTCTTAAGGATTATTTCCAGGGGTTTGTTATTCCCTTTTTTTTCAGTCTCCCCCCTCCTGGTATTAGTCTCTCCCAGACGTTCCATCCCACCAAAGGGAGTTGGCCCATCTCGAGGTTCAAGACCATCTTTTAAAAAGAGCCTTCCAAGAGGTCCCAACAGAACAAGTGGTCCGGAACTTACTCTCACTTTTTTTAGGTGCCAAAAAAGATTGGGGACCAGCATCCAGTTTTGGAGCTCAGAAAACTAAATCTGTCAATCCAAAAGTCCAAGTTCCAGATGGTCACTGTTCAGTCCATCTTGCCCAAGGATGACTGGATGCGCTCAGTGGCTCTCTGGGGCATATACCATCATATCAAAATCAACAGACAGTCCAAGAGACACCTGCACTTTCAGTTAGGGGCCAATCAATAGCAGTTCAGAGCCTTGTCCTTTGGATTCACCACAACCCCTCAGGTGTTTACCAAATGTATGGCAGTGGTGGCAGCTCATCTCAGGCTGCAAGGCTTCCAGGTTTTTCCATACCTGGATGATTGGCTCCTCATGGACCCCTTGAGGCATCAACTCCCAGTGACTACCATTTATACCCTCAACCTCTTTCAGGATTTTGGCATCATGGTCAGTCTACCAAAATCCAATCTTTCTCCCTGCCAGAACTTAGAGTTCATCTGGGTACGGTGTAGGAGACTGCAGAACTTCCCCTATGCAGAGTTCAATTTATTTGGGATCAGATCTATTGCTTGCTGGTTCTGAAGCATCCAGCAACCCACCTAATTCTACAAGTATTTGGGTGGATGTCAGCTGCATCTAGTTAGTGCCCCTCACCAGGTATTACATGCGGGTTCTGCAGTGGATCTTGGCAGTTCAGTGGTTCGTTCAGGTTCATCCCTGGTCCATCAGCAACACCACACTGTAAAAAACACCAAAGTAGAAAATAGAACCACCAGCTAGTAATCCACAGGATTACTAGCTGGTGGTTCTATTTTCTATCATCCCAGGTTCATGCCTGTCAGGATGACTTGGGTGTGCAGAAATCACCTTACTTGGAGACATAAGTCTCAGGACCTGACTCTCTGCAGACCCTTTTGTCTTCCCAAGGCCACGGTGACCAGGGATGCCTCCCTGTTGGTGTGGGGGGCATTTTTAGGGAAGGATGGTTCAAGGCACATGGTCCCCCACAGAGACCAAATTGCATGCATTCTGAAGATGAGAGCAGGCCTTCTAATGTTGCAAGCCTTTCAGGAGGGTCTCCCTCTTGGGACTATAGCAATTCAAATGGACAACATGGCAGTGGTCTGGTACATCAACAAGAAAGGTGGAGCACAGTTCTATCCCCTGTGTAGAGAGGCCATGAGAGTGTTGGAATGGGCAATTTCTTCCGGGCAATTTCTTCTTGCAACTCAAATTCCCGGCAGTTCTAACGTGCTAGCTGACAAGCTCAGCACATCTATTTTGAATCCTCATGAGTGGTTCCTGAACCTATCAGTGGCACATCAGATATTTCACCGTTGGGGTCAACCATGCTGCAATCTCTCTTCCTCCCCAGTCAACCACCAATGCAGAACTACTTTACCCTGACACCCCCCCCCGATGGGGGAGTCACCTAGGGATGCTCTGGTTCACGATTGGCCATTGGGACTACGCTATGCTTACCGCCCCAACTCCCCTAATTCCCAAGGTCTTACAGAAAGCTTGCCGTCTGAAGACCCTTCTCATCTTCATTGCCCCCCTTTGGCCTTTTCAGGTGTGGTTCTCCCTTCTTTGGTCTCATCTGAAATATCCTCCCTGGATATTAGATCCCTTCCTGGATCTCATTTCCCTTCCCTGGGGGGGGGATTCCTTTTCCCAATCTACAGACTCCTCATCTAACCACTTGGATCCTCCAGTTCCAGTAATCCTTTCCCATTCCAGGCTCCCCTCTCCAGTTAAAAATATCATCTTAGCTTCTAAGAAACTTGCTACTGAGAAGGTGTATTCCAGTAAATGGAAAAGATTTTCTATCTGGGCCAGACAATGAAATTTAGACCCCTTTTCAGCCCCGATTCCTGACATCTTGTTCTTAGCTTTTCTGTCTCAGGAAGGGTGCTAGTTTCTCCATGATTAAACTCCAATTGGTGGCCATCTCTAATTTCCATTTGAATGAGGGTCCCACCTTTTCTTCTAAACTATTCAAAGCCTTTCTCAAATGAGTCTCTTAGACCTCCTATCAAGGATCCCTCCCCACCATGGCATTTAACTCTAGTGTTGCAGTCTGGCAAAAAAAGCCCTTCAAACCGACTGCATCTCGTGATCTTAAGTTCCTGTCTTGGAAGACTGCCTTTTTGGCAGCTGTTACTTCTGCCAATAGGGTACCGAGTTGCAAGCTCTCAACGTTAAGCCCGTTTTATGGTCTTCCACAAGGATAGGGCATCCCTTAGGAGAAATCCTTTGTTCCAAAGGTAGCTTCAGAGGCTAACCTCAACCAGTCTATTCAACTACCAGTTTTCTTCCCTAATTATTCCAGTAAAGTGGGGGGTATACCTTGCATTGTGTTGACATCCATAGGCAGCTATGCTTTTATCTTAAGAGGACTGAGGAATTTCAGAAGTCGGACCAGCTTTTCATGGCCTGTTCTCAGGCCAGAAAGGACCTGGCTGTCAGCTAAGCTATCTTTGGATGAGATTTGTGCTGCTGCTACTTGGTCTAATCCCCACACTTTGTTTCACACTACAAGTTGGATTTAGTGTCTAGGAACAGGGCTTCCTTTGGTTCCGGCATATCCTTCCCTGAGGCTAACCAGGGTTCACAGTAGCTGGGGAGTCTGAGCCATCTGTGATGAATAATGACATGGATAGCATCAGATAGTTATGTACTTATAACTTGGAATATGTGCTATCTGGTGTCATCATTCATCACATTTTTGCCTTCCTTCCAAGGACCTGGTAAAACTGGAGGGAGGTTTCTTCTTGGGGACAGTATTCTGGGTAGTCCATGCTACCTTTTTCTTTATCCAGCAAACTCGATCTGAGGTTTATAGGTCAGCAGGGGATTATGGGAAGGGGAGGAGTTTGAGCTCTGGATCTGTCCATCAGTTGCCGGCTTAGATCCAAGACCCATCCGTGATGAATAATGACACCAGATAGCACAGATTCCAAGTTGTGGAAAGTACATAACTCTTTGTGTTTTGTAGTCATAAAATTTGAAAGACTATGGACAGTAGCCCTTTTTTATACGGGTTCCCAGGGATGGTATTAACATTGGCCAAAAAGCTTCTAGATATTACAAATAAAGCCAAAGGTAATGTAATCATAGGAGATTTCAGTTGTTTATTATATGAATGAACCATGAACCAGTGTGTCTAGGAAACTGAGAATAACAACAAAAAAAGCTTTAAAAATTGGATAGAAATCGACAGATTAAAAGACCCATTTAATATAAAAGACAATAAATCTTTGTTTTACACATTATTCTTATAAATGCTACTCAAATCAGAATTGATAGAATATTTTGCAAATTTAATCTTCTAAAATGTTAAAATTCAGTATAATACTGCATCCTTTGTCGGACCTTAATGCCCTTATCTTAACATCTGAAGTGGATTTTAAAAGCCTACTACTATGTAGAATTTCTGCTTACATTACCAAACCATGATTACTCTCAAAAACTGAACTATGTAGATTAGAAACTCAGAAGTTAACAAAATTAAGATTTGGGACTCATTTAATGGTTACATATATGCCAAATCTTTAATGTGGTATAAAAGGAAAGTAAAAGAATGGTATTAAAATTTACTTTACATACAAAATAAATTACTGGAAGCGAAAGCCAAACTAAAAGAAGGAAATAAAAGTAAAAGAAATGACATAGAAACAATAAGAAATGCTCAGGAATTGTATCCCATAAGACGTCCTTAGCAATAGAAAAATTAAAAATAGCTTCATATGTTATGTTGCCAAAATATATGCATAACCTAATTAAAAAAATGAAAATGCTAGCTCAGTTTAATCATAATTTGAAATAAGGTATACCCAAAATAATATATTAGTGAAATATTGGAAATATTCGACATTACATATCATTAAATCAAGAACACAAACAAAACTGCTGTCATAAACTAGACCTCTGTCATTTATTGATTAAACACTACTGGAAAAGATCTAACCTGAACTTAAAATAATTTGCTTAAACACATTTTTCTTAAGGAAATCACAAACAAAATGAGCTTAAACCAGACTAATCTTTGGGTACAGATAAATTAATTTCTGAATTTCATAAGCTCTATCCTAAAAAGAATTGTACATTTTCTTCATAAAATCCTTGTAGAAGTTCAACTAAAATAGGAAATTCCACCATTGTGAAAATATTCATGAGTAACACCAAGTGTCCCTCTATTCCTATGCTGCAGTATTCTTCCTGTGGGATTTCCCACCTCAGGCGACCCGATGTCAGCTCCTATACAAAAGCTTAAGCTTGGTTGCTGTAGGTGCTTGGGACGTCACACGTAGGGCCATAAACCAGTGACCTTAAATGTGACATCTGCACGCACAGACCAGAACTTTCCAGCTGCAGACGTCACGTTGTGTGCTTCACTCCTGCACTAAAAGACTTCTAAAAAGCTAAGTACCCCATTGGAGAAACCTTGTGTTCTTTTTGCTTGATTATCTGTATTTTATATTGGCTGATGTCTGCTAAAAAGGGCAAATGCCATTGCGGGTGTCAGATACTGCATAAGGATACCCAGGACCATTGCGTCTTTTGTCTTGGGAAGGAACACTATCATACTGTGTGTTCCATTTGCCAATCTTTCATACTGAAGACCCTCCGCAGCCATCTGGCTGCACTAACTTTATATTTAGAGAGCCAATGTCTCAAAAAGCTTGCACTTAGAATGGACTCCGAATTGGCCGCTCCGACTGAACCACCGTGGAAAAAAGCTAAAGTTTCAAGGCCTACTTCCATTGCCTCTTTGCCTCCCAGCTTTTGATAAAGGAGTTAAGGGACGTCCAACAGAACCAACTACATCAATGGCTCCCACCAAGGAAGTGTTTCAGTAGTCCACGGAGAAAGTCAAGCTGTCGGTTCTTACTGATGTCGAGGGAGCACCAGAAACAGTCGGTCAGCCTTCGGATACTCCTATTCCTGAGACTCAGGCTTCTGAGTCTAGGCCTTCTCCCAAACCAACGTCTACTAAACATAAACAGAAAACTAAACATCTGACTCCTATCCCTGAAGGAGTCCCTGACTGGCAATCTTTCACGAACTCTCTGATGCAGGCCTTTATGGCTCTCAGGCCCACAGGCTCTACTCCCTCCACTATACCTGTGCTCAGCCCTAGGCCTGCATCTGCCATTCCTCTCCCCTTGCAGACTACCCATGAAGGAGAGGAGGGACTAGAACTTTACTACTCTTCTTCTGGAGAGTCCACTTCTTATGCATCCCAGATTGCCTCCCCTTTGGAATATTATTCACCAGATGAGGAATCTATTGAAGGGGACTCACCAGAGGACATTACCTTTGGTGAAACAATAACTAAGAAAGAGTATTGTAAGTGGGACACTACCCAGATGACTGACACCCAGAGGAGATATGTTGAACTCCTTCAAGTGGAGTCTCCCTCCCCATCAGCCATCCCACCAGTCTTACCTGCCTATCTGGATGCTTTTACCTCTGTATCCAAAAACCCAGACTCTCAACCACCTGCACCTAAAAGAGCAGACAGGTTTCATAAGGATGTTCATCGTCCATACAGCTGCAGTCATAACAGATGGGTTCTCCTGCCGTCAGGCGGGTCCTCGGTCGGCCGAATTCCAAAGTCTAGGTCCGGCGTCGGTTGTCGTCGCCTCTTCCCTGACGTCAGTGTGACAGGGGTATAAAAGAACCAGCCAATGCCATTTTCTTCAGTCTTTCTTGCCACGCGGTGCCCGAAGCAGAAGCAGTTCACAAGTGCCGGTCAGCCAGCTCCTGAAATTACGAAAATTTTGCAACCGAAGTCTTCTTGAAAGCTAAGTACCCCGTTGGGGAAACTTTTCTTGCCCCAGACCGATGTCAGACAAAGTTAATAATTGTATTTCATGTGGGAAGCAAATACCGCATAAGGATTTTCTTTCCCTCTGTATTCCTTGTTTAGGCCCAGACCACGACATCTCGGTCTGTCGTTTTTGTGCTACATTCAACAAACGCACCATTAAGCGTCGGGTGGAGTTCGCCCAGCATTATTTTGGCAAAAAATTTAACTATATTATGTCGTCGGATACTCCGACTCCAGTTTTGTCTAACAAGCGCAAAGATAAGGACCGACACACGAGGTCCGCGGCCTCTACCGACACCACGCCAAAGCCGACTACAGGTGGTCCGGTTCTCAGCAAGGCGCCTACGCAGCCCCTGACTACCGACGACACTTCATTGGCGGTGTCTTCTGTGCCCGAGGTCGCAGGCTCCTCGGCCCACACCCCGACTACAGACACCGAAGCCACTCTTGGTGGTGAATCTCAAAATGTAGACAGGTCTGCCTCCTCTCAAGGTGTCTTCAGACCTTCCTCTTCTTTTTCCATCAAGGCTTTCACCATGTCTAAAGCAGCCATGCTTTCTAAGAGACAAGCTACACAGGGCCCATCTCCAGGCCCCATGGCTAAAAAAGAGATGCTTAAAATGGCTGAGGATTTAATTACTCTTATCAGGGGTTCTCAACCCCCCCCCCCCAGACAAAAGGCCCAGAGTGGAGGAAGAATCCCCCTCCTCTGATCAGGCCTCCATTATATCAGAGCACTCTGATGAACAGGAACTTTCTTACTCCCCTTTTGAAGATTCTGATGCAGAGGAGTCCATTCCCTCTGTATCCCCCCCAGAGGATTACTCATTTGGGGAAACCTTGCATACTTTAAGGGAACACTTCCACTGGGAAGGCCAAGAGTACTCAGATTCCAAGGAAAGGCCTAGGGAATTTCTCTTGCTACCTCAGCACAGGCCACTGGCTATACCTCCTGTCTTGGACATACTAGATGATGTGTACTCGGAGGCCTGCCTTAACCCGGATTCTTTACCTCCAGCCCCAGTCAAGCCTGAGAGGTACTACTGGGTTCCTGACTCGCACCAATTTCTATACAAAAGCCATGCGGCTGACCCAGAAACTATCTCATGGGGCCCCAAGGGATTTAAGGCCTCCACTGCTAAAAATCCATTACCTTCCGAGAGAGATTCCAGATCCTTAGAAAGGTGGGGAAAAAAGGTATATACCTCGGCCACCTTAACCATGAGGGCATTAAACTGCCAGTTCCATATACTAAAGTACCAACAGTTTCTGTTATCACAATTGAAAAGTAAAATGTCACAACCTGAACAACCAGACTTGAAGGAGTTGCAGGATTTGATGCATAGTGCAGAACAAGTGGGTAAACATACCTTGCAATGTGGTTTTGATGCTCTAGAGGCCTCATGTAGAGCTGCTGTTACAGGATCAGTCATATGTAGACATGCCTGGCTCAAGGAACAAACCTTACCAGATCATGTCAAAGCTAAATTACTAGATGCCCCTCTACAAAAGGATGTATTATTTGGTGCTAATGCTGAGGAGGTATTAAAGAAAATGGAGGAAAAGGCTAAATCAATGCAAACAGTGAAAGATTTTCTACAGGTACAACCCCCACGTTTTCAGTAGAAATTGGCCTTTCAAAAATTGGTCCTTTCCAGCCATGGACAGACCCCAAAGAGGTAGATACAGGCGCCCGAGGGGCAGAGGGCAATCCCAAGGATCGTTTAGAGGCAGACAATGGCAAGCTCCTACACAAAGAGGTGGTGAGGATAGTTCGCAGCCATTCAGAAAGCAAGCCCAATGACTTTCCCCTTTGCATGCCAAGCAAGGCTCAAATGGCAGCACCCTTAGGCGGAAAACTGGCATTATTTTCAAAAAATTGGCATATTGTCACAAAAGACAAATGGATCCTGGACATTATAAACAGAGTTTACAGATTCCATTTTCACACCCTTCCAAAAATGAGAGGCATGCCAAACCTGCCACACAATCAAAGGGCAGAGGCACAAAGACAAATTTCAGATCTCATGGACATGAAAGCTATTCAAGAGGTACCTACTCACGAACAAGGTCAAGGTTTTTATTCCAGACTATTTCTGGTACCAAGGAAGGGAAGAGATTGGAGACCTGTTTTGGACCTAGCCATCCTAAACACATTTTTGCTCGTACCAAAATTCAAGATGCTCACTTTACAGCAGCTTCTTCCCATGCTGGGCAAGGAGTCTTGGCTGGTAACATTGGACCTCAAGGAGGCATACCTGCATGTCCCAATCAGACAAAATTGCAGAAGATACCTCAGATTTCTTGCAGGTTCAACCCATTATCAATTCTCTGCATTGCCCTTTGGCTTATCTACTGTGCCCAGAGTATTCACGAAATGCCTGGCATCAGTAATTGCCTACTGCAGACTTCAAGGGATACAAATATACCCCTATTTGGACGACTGCCTGATCCAAGCGGACAGCAAGCACATACTTCTGAAACATCTGGCTTATGTAATAATGTTGTTGAATTCTCTGGGATACACAGTCAACAAAAAGAAATCAAGGCTAATACCCTCTCGGAAAATAATTTTCCTGGGAACGCCCAGATGGCCTACCTCACTCCAGAGAAGCAGGGGCAACTAACTCAATACTTCAGAACACTAGCAAATTTCACCAGGCTGACTGCAAGTAAAATCCTGCAGGCTCTGGGATTCATGGCATCTTGCATCCTACTAATCCCATGTGCAAAGCTGCATATGAGGAAACTTCAATGGTACCTGAAAAACCTATGGTCTCAACACAGCCACAGTTTGGAAACAATAATACCACTAATTCCATGTCTTCAAAAGGAATTTCTGTGGTGGGCTCAAGCATGCCAAATAAACACAGGTCTCCCATTCAGCAAGCCTCAAGCAAATCAAGTCATCACAACAGATGCCTCGGACTACGCCTGGGGGGCGCACATGACAGATCGGTGCATTCAGGGCAAATGGTCCAAAAAGAAAAGCACCTTCACATCAATCAAAAGGAAATGCTAGCAGTAATAAATGCTATTATAGCTTTCAAAGACCTTCTGCATCCAGGTCATCTATTGATCAGGACAGACAACACCACAGTAATGTGGTACATAAACAAACAGGGAGGAACCCATTCATACCCCCTATGCAGGCTGGCCATGTCACTTTGGAACATGGCTCTGGACTTACAAATCGAACTTCAAGCACAGTACTTGCCAGGCAAGGAAAACACTCTGGCAGACAACCTAAGCAGAAATATGACAGATCCACACGAATGGAAGTTGCATCCTCAAGTTTTTACAGAGATAATTCAAGCATGGGGAAGGCCAGACAGAGATCTCTTTGCCTCCCATAAAAATCACCAATTGACAAAATTCTGTTCAAGGATTTTTCATCCAAAGGCCTGGAGAGTGGACGCTCTCTCTTTCAGTTGGACAACAATGACAGTTTATGCCTTCCCACCTCTTCCTCTGCTGCCCAAAGTTCTATTAAAAACCAGAGCAGACAGACCAAAGATGATTCTCATTGCTCCAGACTGGCCAAGACAACACTGGTACCCACTCCTGAGGAGCTTGAAGCATTCCCCACCATGGACCCTGCCTCTAATGCCTCTTCTTCTGAGTCAGCACAGCTTCAAAACTCTTCACAGTCAGCTGAAAACACTCAATCTGGCCGCATGGAAGATTCCTTAACATCACAACAGACACTACTCTCCAAGGAGGTGCAGGATGTCATTTTGGAGGCCAGAAGACAGTCTACTAGAAAATCTTACTCCGCAAAATGGAAACAGTTTTGTGCCTGGAATGAGAAAAAGGGCCAGAATCCTGGAAAACTGAATTTACCTCAAATATTACAGTATCTAGCTGAGCTGCTAAGCAGTGGGCTTTCATTCTTCTCCATCAAAATCCATGCCTCAGCCATTTCTGCAGAATACAACACTGATCCACCTTTATTCTCTTACCCCCTCTTAAGACAGTTCCTCAGAGGGGCTAAGAATATAAAACCCCCAAGGAAACAACCAATACCTGCTTGGGATCTCAATTTCATTCTAGAAAAACTGACCTTGCCTCCTTTTGAGCCAGCTGCCTCAACAGATTTGCAATATTTGTCCTGGAAAACAGCTTTCCTTCTGGCTATTACCTCAGCTCGTAGGGTGTCGGAACTACAAGCTCTCATGGCTGTGCAGCCTTTTATCTTCCATCAGGACAGAGTTTCCTTACGAACCAACCCGTCCTTTATGCCAAAAGTGGTATCCAGGGTAGCTTTGAATCAGGCTATACACGTACCTACCTTTTATCCTAATCCTCAAAACAAAGGGGAGAGATTACTACATTTCTTGGACATCCACAGACAACTGTGTTATTATTTGGACAGAACAAAGCCTTTCAGAAAATCAGAACAGCTCTTTGTGTCCTATGCTATAGGAGCTCAAGGGAAGCCAATTTCCAAACAGACAATCTCAAAATGGATAGCCCACTGCATACGCTTTTGTTATTCTTTTCATGGCAAAACTGTACCTACAGGCATCAGATCTCACTCCACAAGGGCCATGGCTACCTCTGCAGCTTTCCTCAGAGGAGTTCCTACCAAAGATATTTTAGAAGCAGCCACTTGGAGTTCTGTGCATACCTTCTCCAAACACTACCACCTTCCATTATACTCCAAATCTTTGCCACTGCAGTCTTGCAGGGCATCCTGGCTCCTCCTAGTTCCACCTAGTGCCTACCACCCCTTTCTTAGCTTTGGGATTCTACCCATCTGTTATGACTGCAGCTGTATGCACGATGAACATAGTACAGTTTTGTACCTACCATAAATGTAGATGTTCGAGTGCTAATACAGCTGCAGTCCAGGTTTCCCTCCCTCCTTCCCCTCTTGGGACAGGCCTATTGGCTAACACCTCCTCATACAACCTGATTGGGGTATTTGCTTGCATTACTGTATTTTGATTATATGGCATTGCTTTATTACACAAATTTATGTATTGCCTTCCTTCTGGGGGCACCTGACATCTGGGGCAAGAAAAACTGAAGAAAATGGCATCGGCTGGTTCTTTTATACCCCTGTCACACTGACGTCAGGGAAGAGGCGACGACAACTGACGCCGGACCTAGACTTTGGAATTCAGCCGACCGAGGACCCGCCTGACGGCAGGAGAATCCATCTGTTATGACTGCAGCTGTATTAGCACTCGAACATCTACATTTATGGTAGGTACAAAACTGTACTTTCCTGATTATCAAAAATTCTTAGTCAACCAACCCCCCTTGGCAGATCCTGCAGTTATTGCTGTCTCTCCAGACAAGCAATCCAGACGTATTCCCTCTGCATTTCTTTTGCCTACTGATAGCAAAACCATGGGCAGGATTGGTAAAAAAGTGTGTACACCTCTTCCACACTGGCCTTCCATGCTATAAATTACTAGACACACATGGTCAAATATGCACTGGACCTTGTCTCACAAGCAACTAATCTCTTGGCTGCCACAACTGACTGCCCTACCAAAGCAGACATCTAAATTGTCTCTGGCTTCACAGGTAGCCAGACCTTCAATTAGGTGCAGTAATGATGCTGCAGAGGCTTCTGCCTGGTCAGCAGCTTCTGCTTCTGTCCTCCGCAGGTACTCTTGGCTGCACCTACAACCTGTTCCAAAACTAAGATTAAGGACACCCCCTTAGACCATAACCCTTTGTTTGGAAAACAGTCTGCAGAGCTTTTTAAAAATATGCAGGAGAAAAGCAAGGAACTACAGGACATAAAGCATTTGCTTGTCGCCTATTCCAAAGTATTACAGGAACTACCCTGCGAAAACCTCATTTGTCAGGAGAACCCTTTCCTCTGCCACCCCTTCATCCTCCAGGCACAGGAGGAGAACCAGAAGGCACACCTTCTCTAGACCTGCCACCTCTCAACCAAGTCCTAGAAAGTTCTTTCAGAATAGAAATGCACCCAACAATGCATGATTGCCTTGCCCATCTGCCTTTGTCAGCCTGCCTATCCCACTGTTTACCCATCTCGAAAACCATCACTTCAGACCAGTGGGTACTGAGTATCATCCAAAATGGATACTTCCTTTCCTGGAGGGAAAAGCCCATTCCCTTTCCCCCAAAAAACCAAATCCACCTCCTGCCACCAATTCTTCAAGACCTCACAAAACTAGGAGCAATAGAACCAGTTCTTCCTGGGCAGGAAGGAAAAGGATTTTACTCAAGACTCTCTTCTGGTCTCCAGAATGGATGGTCCTTGGAGGTCTATACTGGATCTATCTTTCCTGAACCTATTTCTAGAAGTGCCTTCTTTCAAAATGCTCTCCCTCTCAACTCTACCCCCTCTTATCCCTGACCAGGCCTTTATGGCCACTCTCCATCTAAAGAAGGCTTACCTTCATATCCCCATAAAAACCCTCCAACAGAAAATTTCTACATTTATCTGAACCCTAATCCATCCTCACCTACAGATGTTAGCACTACACTCTGGGTAATAAACTTCTAATCCCTTTTAGACACCACTATTCAGAGGACGTGCTTACAGTCCTGAGGGAGGCCAGGAAACCTGCTACTAGAAAATCATACTTATCAAAATGGGACAGATTCTCAAAACGGTGTCTATGTAAAGACAGCGACCCCAGCCTGGCAGACCCTTCCCTAGTCCTTACATATGTGTGTGAACTCATTAAGGATGGCCTTTCTTACTCGTCAGTAAAAGTACATCTTTCAGTCATATCAGACTGCCTCTAGACCCCTCTTTACTATCCAGACTAGATGTTAAACTTTTCCTGAGAATGGGTCTTGCACATCAGCAGACCACCTAGAAAACCCATCCCGCCACCCTGGGATTTAATTTTTTTCCTAGAGAAATTAACACTTAGCCCCTTTGCACTGGATAGCAGTGCTACTTTACAACTCTGTACATGGAAAACTGTACTGTTGGTCACCATCACTTCTGCCAGGAGAGTGCTAGAGTTGCAGGCACTCATGGCCTGCCCCCCCCTACACTGTCTTCCACAAGGACAGTGTGACCTTACACACTAACCCTTCCTTCATACCTAAAGTGGTAAACGAGCTGTCCTTAAATCAATCTATTCACCTGCCTACCTTTTTCCCCTCTCCAACTAACAAGAGTGAGAGGATTCTCCATTCCTTGGATGTGCACTGATATCTTCGATTCTACCTAGACAAAACTAAACCCTTCAGAAAATCTGAACAACTTTTTGTCTCCTTCCACCCCAGGGCTATGACCAAGGCAGTTTCGAACTTTGTCTCCTTCCACCCCAAGCTATGAGCAAGGCAGTTTCCAAGCAAACTATCTCAAGATGGATCAGAAAATCCATTAATTCATGCTGCTCACACCATGGCAAACCTTTACCCCAGGGGGTGAGAGTTCATTCCACCAGAGGTATGGCTACTTTCAAAGCCTTCTTCAAAGGGCTGGACACAGCATCCATTTTAGAAGATGCCGCCTAGTCCACTATCCACACCTTCACCAAGCACTACAACCTAGATCAAGTCTCCAAAGCCAGGTCAGGCTTTGCTAGGGCAATCCTGCACAGGTTTTTGGAATTTTCTGCCTCTATTGCCACCCTTACCTCTAACTAGCTGTGGTACTCTCCCCCTGTAAGAATACTGCAACATAGGAATAGAAAGACATATACTAGTTGTGTAAAATCTTACCATAACCATAGATGTCCTCTTCAGTGTTGCAGTATTCCATCCCTCCTACCTTCCCCCTGCTTTACATTGGACTACTAACCTGGCTCCTAGCTTTTAGAAAGCTCTGCCCTTAACCAAGAGCAACAACAGCATATGACACTTGACTCTTCCAGCTGATGATCACTTATTCCTCTCTTAAGACTGTCTGCCCTTCAAGTTCTGAGTTCTGTGCATGCAGACGTCACATTTAAGGTCCCTATTTTATGGCCCTATGTGTGTGACCGTCCCATGCACCCACAACAACCAGGCTTAAGCTTTTGTATAGGAGCCGATGTCGGGTCACCTGAGGCGGGAAATCCCACAGTAAGAAAAATCTGCAACATGGAAGAGCAAGGACATCTATGGTTATGATAAGACTTTACACAGCTAGTCTTTCTTACAATAAAAATCTGCAATGTTCATCTTACAGACCTATTTCATTACTAAATACTTACTGTTGTTTTTTCATGTCCATACTAATAGACACATTTAAAGAACCACTTGCACACAAAATCAGTGCAAACCTGCTGGTATTAATAAAAGATTAACTGCTACTGACATCTTAAAGAAATGGATGGTGCAGTGATGCAGCGGTTTGTTGCCTCACAGCAAGAGGTTCTCCGGTTCAGTTCTGTGCTGGGGTGCCTTCTGTGCGGAGTCTGCATGTCTTCTCTGCATTCATGTGGGTTTCCTCCCACATTACAAAGACATGCATCTGGAGCATTTCTCCCTGGGCCATTGCTGCAAATTGGCTCATTCCACGTTGGACTTTCCCAGTAAACAAATGATATATAAATAAAATAAAAACAAGAAACTCTTAATAAAAATGTTAAACTAGGACCTTTTTCTTATTCTGATTTCTAAAGATACAAAACAAGGGTGTCCTTTATCTCTCATTCTCTTTGCATTAGCCATTGAAATTTTAGCAATCTCTACATATGCCAATACAAACATAAAAGTAATAGAAGTACTTTATTGCAATTCTAAAATTGTTTTTTGCTGATGATATTCTGATAACTTCACTGAATGTGGAAGAATGAGTAGAGACATTAAATGTAGTCATAAAATTATCTGAAAAAAATCCGGTTTACTTCGTAATGTAAAATCAGTTTCTAATGAGTAAAAAACAAATTTGCAAGTTTCATAAAACATCTCAGGAAAATGACTCATCTTTACTATACTTGGGCGTTACTATTATGACAACACTAGAAGAAACGAAATATACAAACTATGAAAACATTGGAAGTACCTTATCCAGTTTAATATATATATATGTGGCTTAAACATATCATTTGAAGACAGTACAAATCATTTTTCCCAAACATATTGCACATAATCCAAGCTTTAGCTGTTTCCCACAAGTAAAATTCATATAAAAACTTACTATGATTTCTTTGGTTTCCAAAGAAACTCAGAATAGCATTTCAATATTACCTTAGGTGTTGTTCTATTCATCTGTTGCAGTATTCTTTACATGAGGGAGTTTAATGCCTAGGCGGCCCGATGTCCGCCAGTATATCGAAGTATTTTACTACTTTAGGGTGCATGTTAGGTTTCACACACAGCTATCAGACGTAGGCCATAAAAGTGACGTACGTGTGTACCATCCTCAGAACTTCTTTGCTGCCAGTTGGATTGCCAGTCTTGGACATCATTCTGCTGCTGGTTTTGCATTTCTACTAAAGATAAGTGCCCTGTTGGGGAATCGTTTGTGTCTTTTGCTGTTTTTTCTTTGCTTAGAGTTGTCATCCAAGAAAGGGAAGTGTGATTGTGGAAGACTGATTCCACATAAGGATAGTCACTATAAAATCCCTCAAGATTGCAACTTTTAGTCAAAGCTATACTGTAAATAGTTAAATTATAGCTCCTCCTTTTTGCTTTTTAAGAAATTTAAAACATTTTATCATTTAAATACAATTGTATAGTCATTGAATCTAAATAAAATTGTTTTTGAGTAAGAAAAGTTGAAACTCAAAGCTGTAGCCATGAAAAATGTAACACGTACATGGGACCTATTACTCTTTGAAAGGTACATATCCTTTATTTTGCCTTGGCTCAGCAAGCATTTAAGCCTTATGCAGGCAAAGGATTATGGCCAGAGAATTTGATATGTTTTATAAAACAATTTTTTTTTCAATAAACAGCTTGCCTCGATTTGTCTGTGAAATAGTGTCGCATAAAGGAATAAGATGTCCCCTGGTAAATAGAAGAGTGTGTAAACTATTTTAGTGTTGGTGTGTCTAGTACTGGTCGCATGTAGTTGACTCAGATTCTTAAATGGATAACTAGACTCAATTTTAAGCAAGTTTATTAGAATAATTGCTCTTTTGTCACATGGTCAAGGTGTCATCCTTCAACTCTGACAACCCAGGATGGACTAACAAACTGTGGTGAGCTTGATTGGCTGGTGCCCAGCTCTGTCACTTCTGGGAGGGAGTGGGATGTACTGCTGTCTAGCAACATGGGAAAAATAGGTGTCATACAGCATATGCAGAACCTTGCAAGCATGTTACTCCATTGCACTCAAACCTTTAAGGGGACTTCTGGGGCAGAAGTTTCACAATTGGATTAGATAGTGCTATCCTGGGACATATGTATTGCTCCATCAGCTGTGGTCGATGTGGCCAGTGGGCCTGGTCTTTAGTGTAAGGCAGTCAGCCTGAAGGGGAAATTGGAATTTGGAGTCACCAGTCACCTTTGATGGTCACTTCAGCAGCAAGGATTCAAATGTTGAGAGACAGTGCACAGAATAAGTATTCCTGAAATGTCACGGACTGTTGATGGAGCAATACAGATGTTAAAATTTTGAAGCAGACCCTTGGTCATACGGTGATATAGATGACCCAGTAATTCATCAGGATGACTGATGAATTTAAAGCAGCATTCTCACCTGAAATGTAACCGGTTCAGACAGTAAGTATGAGGACAGCTAAATATTTTGTATACTTAGCATTGCAAGTTCTTCATTTACTATAAGCATGACCGGCAAAGGAGAGAGCTGGCTATTTTGAGCCCCTTTTAGTGTTTCTGGGAGAGGCAATGTTGGTATTTGAAATCTAGCTTGCCAGGTTAGTGGATTAATTAGGTTGTATATACCTCAAGACTGTGTCTGTATATCATCAGATGTTCTTCGTGTTTCACTGTTGCAGTCATCACACTTGGGTTATCTGCCTGCAGGTAGCTCTCAGTCAGCCCGAATACCAGAGACTTAGTATTTCTGCGTCAGTTGCTGTCGCTGCAGGACTGACGTCAGGTCATCAGAGGTATAAAAGGCAGCCGATGCCATTACATTAGTCTTTCTTGCCGAGGAGCCCAAAGCAGAAACAGTTCGCATGAGTGCTGGTCGGCCGCTACCTGAGTTGTCATTTACGAATTGAATTATCCTGAAGTCTTCTAAAGCTAAGTATCCCATTGGAGACCCTTTTTTTTTTTGCTCTTATCGATGTCAGAAAAAGTTAACAATTGTCTTGCCTGCGGAAAGTAAATACCACACCGAGATTTCCATTCTTACTGCGTCACCTGTTTAGGCCCAGACCACAATGTACCTTGCTGTTGGTTTTGTGCCTTGTTCAACGCCCAAACTATTCATTATCGGGCCATTTTTGTTGCTAAATACTTTTGTTCTCGATCTCAGTATTCCGAAATGGCTTCGGTAAGACATCCGACTAGCAATTTTCCGAAAAAAACGTAAAGATAAATTCAGAGACAGACTGCATAGGTCCAAAGCTGCCGATGACACTTCTGTTAAGCTAGTCGCCAGTCTGCCGGTACTCAGTGAGGCGCTTTTGCAGCCCCTGATGCCCTCTTCAGTGGATTTGCAGGCCTTTACCGAGACCCATTCAGAGTCCAGTATGCCACGAGATTCTTCAACTATGGAACCTGCAGATGTCTCTACCTTGGATGGGTCTGGAGCCACTGAGCAGGCACCGGCTTCTGAGGAAGTTCTTCACACTACCGATGCTCAACACAAACCGATGACTTCTTTTGTGTCTTCAGTTCTAAAACTACTGAATTTTCTAAGGCCAAGAGTACGCGCTACACCTAAAAAATGACCAAAGAGCATGCACCTGCTCCTTTGTCACAACATCAAATGCTTAAAATGGCAGAAGACCTTATTATGCTGATTAGGGGAAGTCAGCCTTCCCCTGCTAAGAGAAAAAGACCTGTATCCAGCAGCTTCAACAGACCAAGAGTCTGACAACTCTGAGGTATCTGATTATGAAGACTTACCCTTATCTGCTTATGAGAAGCCGCGGTGGTACAGCAGTAGCATTGTTGCCTCACAGCAAGAGGTTCTCCTGTTCGATTCATGGATGGAGTGCCTTCTGTGTGGAGTCTGCATGTCCTCCCCGCGGTCGAGTGGCCTCCGAAGGGCGTGTGAATGGGCGTGCCTTGGCTGAAGGTTGGGCGTCGGGCTGGCAACTCGGCACCATAAAAAAAAAAAAAACTTTTGCCAATCATTAGCGGACCGGAGTTCCACTGTGGTGACCCCTAACTGGGAAAAGACAAACAAACCCTTATCTGCTTATGAGGATTCATATGCAGAGGAATCCATTCCCTCAGCTTCTCCTCCAGAGAATTTTTCTTTTGGTGAAACGTTGCATACTTTAAGAGAGCATTTCCACTGGGAATGCCAAGACTACCCTCAGTCCAAAAAGAGACTCAGAGAATTTCTAGATTTGCCACAACATAGGCCTTTAGCAATACCCCCAGTCCTGGATGTTGTGGATGATGTCTTTATGGAATCCAGTTCAACTCCTGATACTTTATCCCCTGGTCCTAGGAAACCAGACAGGTACTACAGAGTACCTGTCTCTCACAAATTCCTTTTCAAAAATCCTACTGTTGATCCAGAGGTCATCTCCATGGGGCCTAAAGGTATCAAAGCAACCACAGCTAAAAATCCCACCCCTTCGGACAGGGATTCTAGAGCTCTGGACAGATGGGGTAAGAAAGTATATACCTCTGCAACTCCCGCGAATAGGGCCTTGAATTGTCAGTTTCACATGCTGGAATACTAACAACATATTATGGAACTTATTAAACAAACAATAGCTAACTTTACAGACTGTGCAGAAAATACAGAATTGCATGAGCATATGCATTCCGCAAGTCAAGTCAGCAAGCATACATTGCAGTGTGGCTTTGATGCCCTAGAAGCATCTTGCAGGGCAGCAGTCACTGGTTTTGTACTGAGAAGGCATGCTTGGCTTAAGGAGCAGACTTTGCCAGACCATGTCAAATCAAAGTTATTAGATGCTCCTTTGAACAAAGACAAGTTGTTTGGCACCAAAGCAGAAGAGGTTCTTAAAAAGATGGAAGAAAAAGCTAAATATATGCAAAGAATTCCTGCAAGTGCAGCCTCCTAGATTCAGTAGACATTGCCCCTCAAAGCATTGGTCCTTTCCAGCTCCCTCAAGGCCATCTCAAACTAGACCCAGGGGAAACAGACCCCATAGACTACAGTCTCAGGGTATGCAGAGATCTAAGCAATGGAGTGCCTCCACCTGTAAAGCAGGGAGTGCTAAACCACCCCCTCATGGAAAGAATTCCCAATGACTTTTCTACTCCACTCCTCACCTCTACCCAACTGCTTGTGCCCCTAGGAGGAAAACTTGCCCTTCATGCAAAAAAAAGGATTTCCATCACCAAAGATCGATGGGTCCTCAACATTGTATCTCAGGGGTACAAATTTTACTTCCACTCACTGCCAACCCCAAAAGGGTTCCCAGACCGTCCTTCAAACCAGTGGGCAGAGGCACAAAACCAAGTTCAATCCCTGTTCTCTATAAGGGCAATTCAACCTGTTCCTGCGGAACAGATAGGTCAAGGATTCTATTCCAGACTTTTCCTGGTACCCAGAAAAGAGGGCCCTTGGCACCCAATCCTAGATCTTTCGATTCTCAACACCTTCCTGGTGGTACCAAAATTCAAAATGCTCATCCTGCAGCAGCTTCTACCTATGCTAACCAGAGATGCCTGGTTAGCCACCCTAGACTTAAAATAAGCCTATCTGCACATCCCTATAAGGGAGTCATGCAGGAAATATCTACGCTTCAGGGCAGGATCTATGCATTATCAGTTCTCTGCACTTCCCTTAGGCTCATCCACTGCTCTCATAGTTCATAGGTTCATAGGTTTATACTAGGCTATCTGCCCTAAGGCATTTATAAGCCTAGCCCAAAGTTTTGTGCTTACGCCACCCCTTATATGAAAAAATACTGTGCCCATTAGTTTGTTGTGCCTCTGTCCAGCAGTGACACAGAGATGATTCCCGGGGTAAACCTACGATCTCCCATCCACAGGTCAAGATTTCTCTTGAACAGAGCCAGCGAGGTGCTCTGCCTCACATGGACCGGTATTTTATTCCACAGCATAGGGAGTCTCTGAGTGATAAATCTATCCCTCCAGCACGTCCTATTTATATCAATTCTAAGGTTTAAGTCGCTTGCTCTAGTGGTTTTGGTGGATTTGGATTTTTTGAGGTGGAGCATGTCCATTAATTCCGGGTTGGACATGGCCTTGTATGTCAGGCACATGTCACCTCTGAGCAGATGGTATGCGACTGAATAGAGTTGGAGTTTCTTCAATCTGGCAGCATATGACAGATTTTGGAGTCCCTTTATCCTTTTGGTGAGGAACTTTTGGGGTTTCTCCAATTGCTGCAGATGGGTGAGATACATCCCGAATGGGGCATTGTACTCTATCATTGGTCTGATAAGTGAAGAGTACAGGGGAACAATGACCTCACTAGATCTGGATGTGAATCCCTTCATGATCAGGTGGGCAATGTAGAAGGTCTTTCTAACCACTTTAGCAACGTGAGTGTCAAAAGAAAGGCCACTGTCAACCTGGGTCCCCAGGTCCCTAATAACCTCTTCTGTGCTTAGTGGATTGCCACCTATATGGTAGCTTGGGGTTACCTTGTTTTTCCCGAAGGGTATGACTATACATTTTTTGGTGTTTAACTTCAGGCCATGGCTCTGGCACCAGCTATCTGTTTCCGTGAGTCCCTTCTGAAGGATATCCGTGTCCGATGCACTTTCCACTATGGCCCAGCTTGCAGTCGCCTGCAAACTTTGTCAGCCAAAGTCCTCCCATGTTGGCCTGTACTTCTGAGAAGTAGATGCCGAACAATAGGGGGCCAAGGACCGAGCCCTGTGGGACACCACTTGTGACCGACTTGGAGTCTGACATAGCGCCAACAACTCTAACCCTGTGGGTTCTGTCCTTAAGCCAGTTTGCAACCCATCTTGTGACATATGGGTTTACATTTAAGCTGGTAAGTTTTTCTACAATACCCGAGTGGGGTATTGTGTCGAAAGCCTTTGCAAGGTCAAGGTAGGCTTTATGGACTGCCTTTCCCTCATCAATGGCCTTTGGTGACTGTTTCGAAGAAGTCGACCAAGTTCAAAAGGCATGATCTGCCCTTGACGAAGCCAAACTGGGTCGGGTCCAATGTCTGCAAGTCCCCTATATCTTTGTTTATGAGCTCCATTATGATCCTCTCCATAGCTTTGCAGACTAGACTTGTTAAGCTTATGGGGTGGTAATTACCAGGGTCCGTAGAGGCACCGCCTTTGTGGAGTGGGACCACAGTTGCCGTACGCCACTCCTTGGGCACGTATCCTGTGGTAAGGCTGAGATTAAACAGCTGCCTTATGTGCGGGTTTAATTCCTTATTTAGCTCGTGTAGCACACAGCCGGGGACACCATCCGGTCCCATTGATGCTGTGTTTTTAGCTTTAGAGAGAGCAGCTTTCACTTGCACATTTGAGATGTCTGGGAGGCTACACTCCACTGGGATAGTTCTCTCTCCTTTAGGGGGGGGGGGTGAAGTTTGCACTGAACCTGTCTGCCAGTATGTTGGCAATGTCTGTGGGTTCAGTGATTTTTGTATCATTTTGGACTAATTCTGAGCATATCTGGGAGTTTCCACCCAGGTTCCTAACATAGCTGAAAAAGGCCTTATGATTGTCCTTTGAATCCATGGCAATTTTTCTCTCAAAATAGGCCTTAGTTGATTTTATGAGTGCTCGTATTTTTTTTACTAATAATGATCAGGGGTGACTTCCCTTTTATGGATTTTGTTCTATCATGTAATAGCTTTCTCCTCTTATTGTAAAGTTTGTTAATGGCTGGGATCCACCAAACTGGACGTTTGCCCTTTGTGGAAAGAGTCTTGGTTTTATTTGGGATTGCCTGATCCATGCAGTCCTGGAGGTGTTCATAGAAGGCATTTGTAAGGGCTTCCGCAGCTTGGGTTGTGGTTTCCACTGGCTCAGGGGCCTTGAAGGATACCACACCAGTCTTGAGTAGTGTGAAGTTTGCTTTAGAGAAGTTCTTCACTGTGGTCTTTTTTGTTTGGGGTGGGGGCGGGATGTGGATTTCCAGTGAGATTAGTTTATGATCAGATCTCACCAATGAGGGATATACTTCGTGTGGAGCATTTTGTCCCCATGTTTGTGATAATGAGATCTAGTATATTTTCTCCTCTCATGGGAACAGTGACTAGCTGTTCCATGGCATTTGAATTTATGAACTCCAGGAACCGTTGGGCTAGAAAGTTAGGGCTTGAGTAATGTTCCCAGTCTATATTCGGGTAGTTGAAGTCACCCAATATGATGGTGTTTGGAGATACATTTATACCCTCCAGTGTCTTCAGTAAGGCTGTGTGGGGTTCCTGAGTTTGAGAGGGTGGCCTGTAGCATGCTACAATTTGTAGAGCAGTTTTGCCTATGGTTAGTTGCACCTGGATGGTTTTCGAAGCTTCGTGCATTGCCACCAACCTGCAGGTGTGGGTATCCTTTATGAATATGGATACACCCCCTCCTTTTGTGGTGTGGTCCGGGTTTTGGGGCCGGAACGCATGATATGAGGTAAAACCTAATAGTGCCGGGGTGCTCTTAGGAGCATTGAACCAGGTTTCAGTTACAGCACAGACATCGATGTTCTCCATACTGAGAAGGGCCTCGAGTGCATGCATTTTGAGATTTAGACTTCTGGCATTGAGCAGCATTACCCTCAGTTTCTTCCCATTTTTGTTTTCTAGGGTGGTAGGTTTAGAATTTGAGCCCTGCCTAAAAAAGGCACTATGGGGGTGGCAAGAGCCTTAGCCAATATCCGAATCCCAGGGTGACAGGTGCAAGCCGTCCCTTGAAGCAGCGTGGCTTGTCAAGCATGTCATCCCAGGCAGACAGACACTGGATCCCCTTTGAATGACACCAGACATTAAGCCAATTGTTAAAGCTGATCATCTTGTCTCTATATTGTGGCGTCATTCTTGGTGAAGGAAGGATACTGCTCAGGGTCAGGGTCATACCTGCCTGGGCTACATAATCAGAGAGCTCCTCTATGTCTCTTTTCATGTAGTCCAGGGAGGTACGTCTCAGGTCGTTCACACCAGCATGGACAATGACTGTGTCATATTTGTACTTGCCGTGGAGTGACCCGAGTGCTTGTGTTATGTGGCGGATTCTAGCGCCCGATAGGCAGCTTACTGTGACCTTCTCCTTGTTCAGCCTGGTGAGTGGGACGCCAGTGTGTCTGACTATGGAGTCACCTATGACAAGTATGTTTGGTGTTGTATTTGGCCTTAAGGGCTGTGACTGCTTTGCACACTGATTTTGTGGTTTATGTGTTGCTTGTGGGGTGTCTTGAGGTAGCAGTTGTTTGGGTTTCTGCTTTGGAGGCCTCTGCTGTTTAGGTAAATTTTTACTCAGAGCCTCCGAGTATGTCTTTGTGTGTTTGTGTTTGATTCAGTGGTGTGGTAGCATTATGTGAGGCTGGTTTTGTGGTGTGTGTAGTTGCCTTCTCCTCCTGTCTGGTCTTGCCAGTCCTGAGTTGAGAGAGCTCAGCTTCCAGTTTGGCTAAATAGCTGCATCTCTCGCAAGTATTTGTGTTATGTGGGAGGAGGAGAGGGTTGTCTGTGTACATGAGGCAGTTATAACATTGCCTCAAGATTCCCAGATTCACCAGCTGGACCGGAGAGGAGATTGACAACTGCTGGACATGCTAGAATAATATTGGGAATTCCTTAATAATTGAAAACAAGGGCCAGTGGGGAGTGAGGCTGTAGTGCTTTTAATTTTTAGTGCTGACTTATATAATTGCTTTAGTGAGCAAGTGCCAGGTAACTTGAGTGCAATGTGTTACAAGTAACTAAATGCAAAAACGACAAACAGTAACTTTCTGTCAAGTGAAACAAGGAAATAAGTACAGTAAGCAATGCAGATATCACTAGTGATCCACAGAAGCGCTGAGAAGCCGCGTATTAGGTGGAATTAGCGTTTCAGGGAAATAACAAGCAAACAAACAACAAGCATATAAACAAAGCTAGATTCAGTAGGCCTGGATCTAGTCTATGCTACAGCAAACAAGGTGTACCAATTTCAGTAAGATACAGTTCAAATATTCAGGCACTAGAAACCTTTAACCAGAAATTCCCAGCTCAGAAGGGCAGAGTCCAGCCTCTTCTCCCACAAGAGTGCAGACCACGAACCTTCTTAATGTAAAATAACTGTCCTGAAGCCCAAGTGCTTAAACCAGAACTAATACACTTGGACACTGGGCTCTCGATCAGCAGTTCCCAACTTAGAAGGATGAAAGCTACCTGTCCTGCCACCACAGTGCTTGCCACAAACCTTCCTAATGTAAAACAACTGGTCTGAAGCCCAAGTGCTTAATCCAAAAGACTTAGAATGATAGCTACACTTTAATCAAGTTACAACCAAGCAGTAATAAATACAATTGAATACTTTAGAGAATGTCTGGATTAGTGCTCAAGTTACACAAACAAAGCTAGATCCAGCAGGCCCGAATCCAGTCTATGCCACAGCAAACAAGGCGCACCAACTTCAGTAAGAAGCAGTTCAGATATGCATGCACTATAAGCCTTTAACCAGAAATTCCAGCCTCTCCTCCCACAAGAGTGCAGACCACAAACCCTCTTAATGTAAAATAACTGGCCTGAAAGCCCAAGTGCTTAAACCAAAATTAATACACTTTTAGAATAACAGACACTGAGCCCTCAATCAGCAGTTCCCAACCTAGAAGGATGTAAGCTACCTGTTCTGCCACTACAGTGCAGACCACAAACCCTCTCAGTGCAAAACAACTGGTCCGAAGCCCAAGTGTTTAAACCAAAAGGCTTAGAATGAGTTACACCAAGCAGTAATAAATATAATTGAGTATTTTTAATATGATGCAAAAGTAAAATGAAGTAGGTAGAAACACAAGTACAGTAAAAGCAGATGAATTTTTTTTTTTTAATCTGAACAAGTGCTGAGATCAAAGAAACAGATTTGAGTGCTGAAAATAGAAAACTGGCTAGTTATAAGAAAAAAAACAAGCTAGAAGGCTTCCCTCAAACACAGAATGGCTTGGGGGCTCAGAAGCCTACAAGTTGTCTATACCACTTAACAGGAAAGGCAGGAAATAAGCTTATTTTTTTTTTTTTGTCTGTTTCCCGGATGCTCTCTTTGTACACAGTAGGAGTGCCTGAAATCAGAATATGATCTCACTGCACTCAGTTGAGTGAGCAAATGAGATGGGCGGGCAGTTTCAAGGCCACTAAGATTAACACCAAAACAAAAACAGGGAGGGTGGGTGGAAATAACTGAAGAGCAGAGTTAAAACTGCCAGTTCAGTTAATATTCCTACAACACAGTTTAAATCAAATTAAATGCTGTATTTAAAAAAGAAAGTGCAGATAAAGGTACTTAAATTCTCTTATACGTCCAGTTGAATATAACCAAGTTCTTAGCCGGCCAAAGCTGAGGTTTTTAAGCAGAAAATATTTCACACTGTACCACTTAAATAGGCAAGGGCAGGAAATCAAAGAATGTGGCTACCCACACACCTGTAATTACTAGCAAATAACAAAATTCAGTTCAAGTTACTGAAGAGCAGAGTTAAAACTGCCAGTTCAGTTAATATTCCTTCAACACAGTTTAAATCAAATTAAATACTGTATTTTTTTTTTAAAAAAGTGCAGATAAAGGTACTTAAATTCTCTTATACGTCCAGTTGAATATAACCAAGTTCTTAGCCGGCCAAAGCTGAGGTTTTTAAGCAGAAAATATTTCACACTGTACCACTTAAATAGGCAAGGCCTGGAAATCAAAGAATGTGGCTACCCCCACACCTGTAATTACTAGCAAAAAACAAAATTCAGCAAACACTAACTTCAGTTCAAGTTACTGAAGAGCAGAGTTAAAACTGCCAGTTCAGTTAATATTCCTTCAACACAGTTTAAATCAAATTAAATACTGTATTTTTTTTAAAAAAAAGTGCAGATAAAGGTACTTAAATTCTCTTATACGTCCAGTTGAATATAGCAAGTTCTTAGCCGGCCAAAGCTGAGGTTTTTAAGCAGAAAATATTTCACACTGTACCACTTAAATAGGCAAGGACAGGAAATCAAAGAATGTGGCTACCCCACACCTGTAATTACTAGCAAATAACAAAATTCAACAAACACTAACTTCAGTTCAAGTTACTGAAGAGCAGAGTTAAAACTGCCAGTTCAGTTAATATTCCTACAACACAGTTTAAATCAAATTAAATGCTGTATTTTTTTTTAAAAAAGTGCAGATAAAGGTACTTAAATTCTCTTATACGTCCAGTTGAATATAACCAAGTTCTTAGCCGGCCAAAGCTGAGAATGCCTAGCTCCAGCCATTGCTTACTGCAGACAGAAAAATATTAAAATTTACCCATACTTGGACGACTGCCTTATTCAGGCAGACAGGAAATGCTGTTGCAGCACCTGACACTTGTAAAAAACCTTTTAAACGCCCTGGTGTACACCATCAATGAAAAGAAATCAAAACTAGTCCCCAGCCAAAAGATTGTATTCCTGGGAGCAAGCTTGGACACAGCATCCCAGATGGCACTCCTCACTCCAGAAAAACGAGCCTTTCTGTCAGACTATTTTACTCAAATGGCCACCAGAACCCAGGTATTCACAAGGAAAATCCTGTAGGCCTTAGGGTTCATGGCCTCATGCATCCTACTAATTCCATATGCCAGACTGCATATGAAACTTCAGTGATACTTAAAAAGTCTTTGGTGCCAACATTCTCAGGACCTGGAAACAGTCATTCCTATAATAGCCTAAGGACAGAATTTCTTTGGTGGGCAGCAGCATGCAACCACAACAAGGGACTGCCCTTTACACAACCCAGACGCATCAGACTATGCCTGGGGGGCACATATTTATTTATTTATTTTATTGGATGGCATGTGCATTCAGGCCCACTGGAGCCAAAGTCAAATTCATCTGCACATCAACCAAAAGGAGATGCTAGCTGTGCAGTATGCTCTGACAGCTTTCAGATCCCTACTCTCACCAGGACACCTGCTAATAAAAATAGACAACACAGTTATGTAATACATAAACAAGCAGGGGGAACCCACTCTTACCCACTCTGCAGGCTAGCCATGACCCTGTGGAACACGGCCTTGGACATGCAGGTCCATCCGCAAGCTCAATTCCTGCCAGGCAAACAAAACTCAGTGGCAGACGACTTAAGCAGAAATCTCCTAGACCCACATGAGTGGCAACTAGAGGCCAGCACCTTCTACCTTCTGATTCAGAAATGGGGGACCCCAGAGGTGAATCTCTTTGCCTCCCCCTGAAATCACCAGTTCAGCAGATTCTGCACCAGGACACCTCACAGCAGGGCCTGGAAAGCGGATGGCCCTATCCCTTCCAGTGGGTAAATCTCTCAATCTATGCCTTTTACCCCCTGCCCCTTCTCTCAAGAGTTTTGCTCAAGATAAGACAGGACAGACCGAAGACAATTCTGATTGCCCCGGACTGGCCACACCAGCACTGGTACCCACTCCTGTGCAGCCTGTCATCTGTGCCACCCTTGCACCTACACCAGAACCCAACCCTGCTCTCTCGGCATGGGGGACAGATCTTGCATCCACAACTACAAACCCTAAATCTTGCAGCCTGGCTTATTCCTTGAACTCTTCCCCAGTAACCAGCCTAAGCAAGCAGGTGCTGGACGTAATTCTTGAAGCCAGATGACCCAGTACAAGGAAATCCTATGCTGATAAGTGGAGAAGGTACTACTCCTGGATTCAGTCTAAATGAGAGGACACAACTCTGCCCTCCCTGTCTCTAATCCTGGATTACTTAGCAGATCTGCTCCACAGAGGCCTATCCTTCTCCTCCATTAAGATCCATGCCTCTACCATTTCGGCTCATTACAACACTGAGCCACCTCTCTTCTTGCACCCTCTTATCAAACTATTCCTGAGAGGGGCAAACAACTTAAGGCCACCTAGGAGAGCACCCACCCCTGCTTGGGACCTCAACTTTGTACTGGAAAACCTCACGCTACCCCACTTTGAGCCTGCAGCATCAGCAGAGTTAAAATTCCTCTCTTGGAAAACAGCCTTGCTTCTGTCCATCACTTCAGTGAGAAGAGTGTTGGAGCTACAAGCACTTATGGCTGTGGAACCCTTCATTATTTTCCATGCTGACAGGGTTTCCCTCAGGACTAACCCTTCCTTTATGCCTAAAGTGGTGTCCAGTATGGCTCTCAACCAATCTATCCATTTGCCAACTTTCTTCCCTAATCCTCAAAGTAAAGGGGAAAGGATTCTGCACTTCTTGGATGTGCACAGACAGCTCAGATTCTATCTTGATATGACTAAGCCCTTCAGGAAATCTGACCAGTTACTAGTCAAGGATCCTGCACTCCTTGGACATGCATAGACAGCTCAGATTCTGTCTTGATAGGACTAAGCCCTTCAGGAAATCTGACCAGTTACTTGTCAGCTTTACACCAGGGACAGAGGGCAAGGCCATTTCAAAGCAAACAATTTCCAAATGGATAGCACACTGCATCCATTTTCGCTACAAGCACTATGGGAAACCAACCCCTCAGGGGGTCAGAACACACTGCACTAGGGCAACATCCACATCTGCAGCTTTCCTCAGGGGAGTCCCTACCAGGGACAATCCCAGAAGCTGCTACCTGGAGTTCTGTACACATCTTCACCAAACATTACCACCTGCCTATCTCTTCCAAATCTAGGGCGGGTTTTGCAACAGCAGTCCTGCAGGGCATACTAGCCAGCCCCAACTCTTCTTGACTTGCCTCCACCCTTATTCAGCTTTGGGAATCTACCCAAGTGTGATGACTGCAACAGTGAAACACGAAGAACATAGTACAGTTGTGTACACTTACCATAAATGTAGATGTTCAAGTGTATTCACTCTTTCAGTCCTTGATGTTCATCGTGCATACAGCTGCAGTCATAACAGATGGGTTCTCCTGCTGTCAGGCAGGTCCTCGGTCGGCCGAATTCCAAAGTCTAGGTCTGGCGTTGGTAGCCGTCGCTTCTTCCCTGACGTCAGTGTGACAGGGGTATAAAGGAACCAGACAACGCCATTTTCTTCAGTCTTTCTTGCCGCGCGGTGCCCGAAGCAGAAGCAGTTAGCAAGTGCCGGTCAGCCAGCTCCTGAAATTACGAAAATTTGGAAACCAAAGTCTTCTTGAAAGTTAAGTACCCCGTTGGGGAAACTTTTCTTGCCTCAGACCGATGTCAGACAAAGTTAATAATTGTATTTCATGTGGGAAGCAAATACCGCATAAGGATTTCTATTCCCTCTGTATACCTTGTTTAGGCCCAGACCACGACGTCTCGGCCTGTCGCTTTTGTGCTACATTCAACAAACGCACTATTAAGCGTCGGGCGGAGTTCGCCCAGCATTATTTTGGAAAAACATTTAACTATATTATGTCATCGGATACTCCGACTCCAGTTTTGTCTAAAAAACGCAAAGATAAGGACCAACACACGAGGTCCGCGGCCTCTACCGATACCACGCCAAAGCCGACTACACATGGTCCGGTTCTCAGCGAGGCGCCTACGCAGCCCCTGACTACCGACGACACTTCATTGGTGGTGTCTCCTGTGCCCGAGGTCGCAGGCTCCTCGGCCCACACCCCAACTACAGATACCGAAGCCACTCTTGGCATTGAACCTCAAAATGTGGACAGGTCTACCTCCACTCAAGGTGTCTTCAGACCTTCCTCTTCTTTTTCCATCAAGGCTTTCACTAAGTCTAAAGCAGCCATGCATTCTAAGAGACAAGCTACACAGGGCCCATCTTCAGGCCCCATGCCTAAAAAACAGATGCTTAAAATGGCTGAGGTTTTAATTACTCTTATCAGGGGTTCTCAACCCCCACCGGACAAAAGGCCCAGAGTGGAGGAAGAATCCCCCTCCTCTGATCAGGGCTGCATTATTTCAGAGCACTCTGATGATCAGGAACATTCTTACTCCCCTTTTGAAGACTCTGATGCAGAGGAGTCCATTCCTTCTGTATTCCCCCCCCCCCCCAGAGGATTATTCATTTGGGGAAACTTTGCATACCTTAAGGGAACACTTCCACTGGGAAGGCCAAGATTATTCAGATTCCAAGAAAAGGCTTAGGGAATTTCTCTTGCTACCTCAGCACAGGCCTCTGGCTATACCTCCTGTCTTGGACATCCTAGATGATGTTTACTCGGAGGCCTGCCTTAACCCGGATTCTCTGCCTCCAGCCCCAGTCAAGCCTGACAGGTACTACAGGGTTCCTGACTCACACCAATTTCTATACAAAAGCCATGCTGCTGACCCAGAAACCATCTCACAGGGCCCCAAGGGAATTAAGGCCTCCACTGCTAAAAATCCATTACCTTCCGAGAGATTCCAGATCCTTAGAAAGGTGGGGGAAAAGGTATATACCTCGGCTACCTTAACCATGAGGGCCTTAAACTGTCAGTTCCATATGCTAAAATACCAACAGTTTTTGTTATCACAATTGAAAAGTAAAATGTCACAACCTGAACAACCAGACTTGAAGGAGTTGCAGGATTTGATGCATAGTGCAGAACAAGTGGGTAAGCATACCTTACAATGTGGTTTTGATGCTCTAGAGGCCTCATGTAGAGCTGCTGTTACAGGATCAGTCATACGTAGACATGCCTGGCTCAAGGAACAAACCTTGCCTGATCATGTCAAAGCTAAATTACTAGATTCCCCTCTACAAAAGGATGTATTATTTGGTGCTAATGCTGAGGAGGTATTAAGGAAAATGGAGGAAAAGGCTAAATCAATGCAAACTGTGAAAGATTTTCTACAGGTACAACCCCCACGTTTCAGTAGAAATTGGCCTTCCAAAAATTGGTCCTTTCCAGCCATGGACAGACCCCAAAGAGGTAGATACAGGCACCCAAGGGGCAGAGGACAATCCCAAGGATCGTTTAGAGGCAGACAATGGCAATCTCCTACACAAAGAGATGGTGAGGATAACTCGCAATCATTCAGAAAGCAAGCCCAATGACGTTCCCCTTTGCATGCCAAGCAAGACTCAAATGGCAGCCCCCTTAGGAGGAAAACTGTCATTATTTTCAAAAAATTGGCATATTGTCACAAAAGACAAATGGATCCTGGACATTATAAACAGAGGCTACAGATTCCATTTTCACACCCTTCCAAAAATGAGAGGCATGCCAAACCTGCCACACAATCAAAGGGCAGAGGCACAAAGGCAAATTACAGATCTCATAGACATTTCTCTCTGTTCAAGAGAAATCTTGACCTGTGGATGGGAGATCGTAGGTTTACCCCGGGAATCATCTCTGTGTCACTGCTGGACAGAGGCACAACAAACTAATGGGCACAGTATTTTTTCAAATAAGGGGTGGCGTAAGCCACAAAAATTTGGGCTAGGCTTATAAATGCCATAGGGCAGATAGCCTAGTATAAACCTATGAACCTATGAAAGCTATTCAAGAGGTACCTACGCACGAACAAGGTCAAGGTTTTTATTCCAAACTATTCCTGGTACCAAAGAAGGGAAAAGATTGGAGACCTATTTTGGACCTATCCATCCTAAACACATTTCTACTCATACCAAAATTCAAGATGCTCACTCTACAGCAGCTTCTTCCCATGCTGGGCAAGGAGTCTTGGCTGGTAACATTAGACCTCAAGGAAGCATACCTGCATGTCCCAAACAGACAAAATTGCAGAAGATACCTCAGATTTCTTGCAGGTTCAACCCATTATCAATTCTCTGCATTGCCCTTTGGCTTATCTACTGCACCCAGAGTATTCACAAAATGCCTGGCATCAGTAATTGCCTACTGCAGACTTCAAGGGATACAAATATACCCCTATTTGGACGACTGCCTGATCCAAGCGGACAGCAAGCACATTCTTCTGAAACATCTGGCTTATGTAATAATGTTGTTGAACTCTCTGGGATACACAGTCAACAAAAAGAAATCAAGGCAAATACCCTTTCGAAAGATAATTTTCCTGGGTGCCAACTTGGACACAAACACCCAGATGGCCTACCTCATGCTAGAGAAGCAGGGGCAACTAACTCAATACTTCAGAACACTAGCAAATTGCACCAGACTGACTGCAAGGAAAATCCTGCAGGCTCTGGGATTCATGGCATCTTGCATCTTACTAATCCCATGTGCAAAGCTGCATATGAGGAAACTTCAATGGTACCTGAAAAACCTATGGTCTCAACACAGCCACAGTTTGGAAACAATAATACCACTAATTCCATGTCTACAAAAAGAATTTCTGTGGTGGGCTCAAGCATGCCAAACAAACACAGGTCTTCTATTCAGCAAGCCTCAAGCAAATCAAGTCATCACAACAGACGCCTCGGACTACGCCTGGGGGGGCGCACATGACAGATCGGTGCATTCAGGGCAAATGGTCCCAAAAAGAAAAGCACCTTCACATCAATCAAAAGGAAATGCTAGCAGTAATAAATGCTATTACAGCTTTCAAAGACCTTCTGCAACCAGGTCAACTATTGATAAGAACGGACAACACCACAGTTATGTGGTACATAAACAAACAGGGAGGAACACATTCATACCCCCTATGCAGACTGGCCATGTCATTTTGGAACATGGCCATGGACTTACAAATCGAACTACAAGCACAGTACTTGCCAGGCAAGGAAAACACGCTGGCAGACAACCTAAGCAGAAATATGACAGACCCACACGAATGGAAGTTGCATCCAAAAGTTTTTACAGAAATAATCCAAGCATGGGGAAGGCCAGACATAGATCTCTCTGCCTCCCACAAAAATCACCAGTTGACAAAATTCTACTCAAGGATTTTCCATCCAAAGGCCTGGAGAGTGGACGCTCTCTCTTTCAGTTGGACATCAATGACAGTTTATGCCTTCCCACCTCTTTCTCTGCTGCCCAAAGTTCTATTGAAAACCAGAGCAGACAGACCAAAGATGATTCTCATTGCTCCAGACTGGCCAAGACAACACTGGTACCCACTCCTGAGGAGCCTGACGTATTCCCCACCATGGACCCTGCCTCTAATGCCTCATTTCCTGACTCAGCACAGCTTCAAAACTCTTCACAGCCAGCTAAAAACACTCAATCTAGCCGCATGGAAGATTCCTTAGCATCACAACAGACCCTACTCTCCAAGGAGGTGCAGGATGTCATTTTGGAGGCTAGAAGGCCGTCAACTAGAAAAGCTTACTCCGTAAAATGGAAACGGTTTTGTGTCTGGAATGAGAAAAAGGGTCAGGATCATGGAAAACTGAATTTACCTCAAATACTACAGTATCTAGCTGAGCTGCTAAGCAGTGGACTTTCATTCTCCTCCATCAAAATCCATGCCTCAGCCATTTCTGCAGAATACAACACTGATCCACCCTTATTCTCTCATCCTCTCTTAAGACAGTTCCTCAGAGGGGCTAAAAATCTAAGACCCCCAAGGAAACAACCAATGCCTGCTTGGGATCTCAATTTCATTCTGGAAAAACTGACCTTGCCTCCTTTTGAGCCAGGTGCCTCATCAGATTTGCAATATTTATCCTGGAAAACAGCTTTCCTTCTGGCTATTACCTCAGCTCGTAGAGTTTCAGAACTACAAGCTCTCATGGCTGTGCAGCCTTTTATCATCTTCCATCAGGACAGAGTTTCCTTACGAACCAACCCGTCCTTTATGCCTAAAGTGGTATCCAGGGTAGCTTTGAATCAGGCCATACACTTACCTACCTTTTATCCTAATCCTCAAAACAAAGGGGAGATATTACTACATTCCTTGGACATCCACAGACAACTGTGTTATTTGGACAGAACAAAGCCTTTCAGAAAATCAGAACAGCTCTTTGTGTCCAATGCTCTAGGAGCTCAAGGAAAGCCAATTTCCAAACAGACAATCTCAAAATGGATAGCCCACTGCATACGCTTTTGCTATTCTTTTCATGGCAAAACTGTACCTACAGGCATCAGATCTCACTCCACAAGGGCCACAGCTACCTCCGCAGCTTTCCTCAGAGGAGTTCCTACCAAAGATATTTTGGAAGCAGCCACTTGGAGTTCTGTGCATACCTTCTCCAAGCACTACCACCTACCATTATACTCCAAAACTAGAGCAGGCATTGCCACTGCAGTCTTGCAGGGCATCCTGGCTCCTCCTAGTTCCACCTAGTGCCTACCACCCCTTTCTTAGCTTTGGGATTCTACCCATCTGTTATGACTGCAGCTGTATGCATGATGAACATAGTACAGTTTTGTACCTACCATAAATGTAGATGTTTGAGTGCTAATACAGCTGCAGTCCAGGTTTCCCTCCCTCCTTCCCCTCTTGGGACAGGCCTATTGGCTAACACCTCCTCATACAACTTGATTGGGGTATTCATTTATGGTGTATTTGCTTGCAACTACTGTATTTTGATTATATTGCATTGCTTTATTACACAAATTTATGTATTGCCTTCCTTCTGGGGGCACCTGACATCTGGGGCAAGAAAAACTGAAGAAAATGGCGTCGGCTGGTTCCTTTATACCCCTGTTGCACTGATGTCAGGGAAGAAGCGACGACTACCGATGCCGGACCTAGACTTTGGAATTCGGCCGACCGAGGACCCGCCTGACGGCAGGAGAACCCATCTGTTATGACTGCAGCTGTATTAGCACTCGAACATCTACATTTATGGTAGATACAAAACTGTACTTTTCCCTCCCTCCAGATCCCTTGTCTCTCTCTCCCCTATCTATGTCCTTTACTCACCTCTTTCTGGGGTATTGGTGTTGGTATTTACTTTTTACTGGTGGTGTTTTCCCCATCATAACATAGCTTCCTATTTGGGGGGCTCCTGATATTTGGGGCAAGAAAAACTGATGTAATGGCATCGGCTGCCTGTTTTTATACCCCTGATGACCTGACATCAGTTCTGGAGCGACAGCAACCAACACAGAAATACTAAGTCTCTGGTATTTGGGCCAACTGAGGGCTACCTGCAGGCAGATAACCCAAGTGTGATGACTGCAACAGTGAATACACTCAAACATCTACATTTATGGTACGTGTACACAACTGTACTTTTCAAAGATTCTCCCATGTGTGTGTGTGTGTGTGTGTGTGTGTGTGTGTGTGTGTGTGTATAGGGTTCCAGCGTGTAGATCACGAGACAAATGCCCACGAGCTACAACACCAAAAACAGAAGGCCGCAGCACCACTATATCGTTGAGCGGTGCAGCCGAAAGAGAGAGAGACTGTGTAAATCGACACAGACAGGAAAAGAGACAAAAGGAGACATTCCCTAATGTAAATAAGAGGGCTGTTTCCTGACAGAAACAACCAACCAGCTAGACAAATCGCGGCAGGACAAGTGGTTAAGAAGGTCCAAAATGCCAAAAGCAGAAGGCCACAGCACCGCTATATCGTTGAGCGGTGCAGCCGAAAGAGAGATACGCTGTGTAAATCGACACAGACAGGAAAAGAGACAAAAGGAGATGTTCCCTAATGTAAATAAGAGGGTTGTTTCCTGACAGTGGAAACAGCCGCGCTAGACAAGTGATTGGCAGGACAAGTGGTTAAGAAGGTCCAAGCACAGAAATAAGGAAAATGCAGCTTACCAGTAGCCCCGCACAAGCATACAAATCCCCCACACACAACCCGTACAGTAAACCTCGCTGTGAGAAGCTGTCAGACAGAAAATGCCAAAGAAGCTGCAGCTGAGAGATACCCTTGTACATGCGCACTGTACACAAATTTCAACACCACAAGCATCCCTGCCCATACATCCCAACTGTACAGTTTTCACAGACTACCCGGAGTTTTGCAGAATGTTTGGTCCATATGTCAAACTATTGTGGCTGTCTGGCAGAGTAGTGGCAAATCATTGTACATAGGAGTTAGAAAATAATGACAGACATTTGAGTTTCAGACTTCATACCCTTCAGAAAATGCATGCTAATGCACAACCTGTTATTCCATCAACTTTTCAAATTTGTAAAGGCAAAATGTGTCCCTATGTGTACCACTATTGGTATGGCATTGTCCAGACTACTTACCCTAAGAGGTTGAGACGTATGCCTGCAACAGAAAGGCACTCTCCTGCCAGAGCCACTCTTCTGCAGTGGCAGGTGGAAACATGTCAAGCCTACCAATCACAGACCACCTACCCGACAGTGCAAAAGCAACCACTGTAGAAGGGAACACTGACACAAAGGGGAGGGAAAGTATGAATGGGACATAAAAGAGCATCAACCCACCACCAAGACCACAGCAGACTGTAGACCAGTGAAGCAGCATGTGTGTAATGTGGGGGTTGCCAAACCCATCCAATAGTTGTTGCAGCTGGGGTACGCACATATGCAGAGGCATGTAGACAGAAAAGGGTGCTACACAGGGATACATCTCTATGTAATCACTGCCACTGAGACTGGACCCCACTACCTGATTGGCCAACAGCAATAGCTGGGAGTTAAAGGGGACTTGTGCAGTACCTGCAGAATCAGTGGTGTAAGCAAGCTGGGAGACTCCTGCTGGAGTACGTTCACTTGTCAATTCCACAGCTGTGTGAACTGCACATAGAGAATCCCTAGCAGGACAGGTAGTAAGGGTAAGGTGGTGTGTATACTGCTACAAATGGCCACTGTGGCAGACAGCGCTTATACAGAAGGGTACAATACAAGATGCTGTACAGCAACATACCTAAAGTCTGATAGTGGCCTGTACTGAAGTTGTCTACATTCTGTTCCCTGCTACACTGGATGTGATGGATACCAAGAGGCCATCTACAAGTAGTGTTGTCATGATGGAATCTGCATATATGTATAGCTCAGGTCAGCCTGGCAACAGTTACAGCACAGTGCCCAGCCAACGGGGCAAACCAATGCTGGTAGTGGAGGGATACCTCTACCATTTAGAGTGTGAAGCACCCCCTAAATGGTACTGGGCATGTATTGAGTGGAAAATAAAGGCCTGTAGAGGTCATGCCAGCACTGTTCCCCAGGATGAGATGGAAGAACTGCTGAAATCACTGTCACACCAGCATAGCCCAGATGCAACAACTGCCCAAGTGGCTACACTGCGAGCAGAACTATGGCAGAGGGTGGTAACCAGCAATGAACTGCCCAGTCTGGTAATGCAGTGTGTCCTAGGCACAGCGGATGACAATGTACTAGAAGAGATGCCTTGCCATGCCTTCCTGAGTCATAGCATCACCAGGGTATGGGAGAGGGCAAGGGCATCCATGTCCACACCTCCAGCAACACTGGCAGATATTGATGTCAGCCAGTATCCACTCCGTAGTGGCATCTTTATTCTCTGCAGAAAGTCTGATATGGATGGGACTGATTCCTTGGTTCTACTAACTACAGCACAAAATCTGGCAGATTTGTGCAGGTCAGGCATCATACTTGGGGATGGCACCTTCCCAATATGAGCTGATATTTACCATCAGCTGTATACTTTACATGGATGTATTGGCACCCCCACCTCAGCAAGGATTGTCCCCCTGGTGTACTGTCTAATAACATGGAAATCAGAGTCTGCATACAACAATATGTGGGAGATACTGAAGGGTATGGCTGCAGATCAGGGATGCACCTTGGCTCCACGGTATATTATGACTTATTTTGAGAAAGCAGTGATCCATGCCAGCTGAAAGACATTCTCTAACAGTATTCTGAAGGGGTGCCTGTTCCATTTTGCACAGATCATTTGGTGTCAGATCCACCTTCACCTTGTGGCCCTGTATGGTACGGACACTGCATTTTCAATAGCCATCCGCAAGCTGATTGCGTTGGCATTCCTACCACTTGAAGATGTTATCCCCGCATTTCTGGATATTGTGGCTACCTTACCTGACTGTGCTAAGCATATAGATGTATTTCTGGACCATCCTTATGTGTGTGGCCGACCACGGAAGTATGCATCCCACTGCTCAGCACACCAACGCCTGCCATCTTCCTACCCAATGAAGTTTTGGAATGTGTGTGATGTCTCTGATATGGACTTCCTGCGGGCTAATAACCAGGTGGAGGCATGGCATTGTTGGCTGAAAGTGTTACTTGGATGCCCTACAGTGCAGCCATCCATCCTTCTGTCTGTTCTGCAACAGGAACAGAACCTGACAGATACCCGAAGGGAGTCCATTTTGAGGGGGATGCCTGTGATCCCACGTAGGAAGGCTATTATTGTAAGGGAGCATTGCCTGAAGCACATCTTGCAACATAAGTGTGACTACAGTGATGTGCAGGATTTCCTATGTGCTGTGGCACAGTTCAAGTTGTGAATATATTTGGGTTTAGTATGCACCAAGCACTACACACATCACTTTACATATTGTGTTAATAAAGGCTTTGCCCACAGTACATGGATTTCACAATACCACTTTCATGCCCACTTGGCATCCAGTGATGGCTACATGTTCGACTGACACTCACACAGGTTGGCTTCTGGGGAGGTGCAGAATGTATCACTGTGGGGGTTTGTGTTTGCCACCTATGGTTAGGGTGCAGGGGGTTCCTCTATTCCCACAGGGAATTGTCCACAGGCATTTGTCACTGCAACTAAACTGCCAACCTGCCATGGGTTCACATCCAGCTGTCTCACAGGGGGATGTCATGCTGCCTAGGCACCTGAATCCATGTGTCCGTAAATGGGCGTGCCTTCGTTGAAGGTTGGGCGTTGAGCTGGCACCTCGGCGTTTCGTAAAAATCTACTGGCAATCATTAGCGGACCAGAGTTCTGCTGTGGTGACCCCTTACCGGGAAAAGCCGAAAGACAAATAAACATATACTTCATACTTCATTTGCCCTAACTTCTGATTGACCAACACCCATTTTCCCAACACCAAATGACTGACACTTCATTTGACCAAGTATTATTGGCAATTAAATGGGATATGCCCCCTTACCCACTGTAGTGTGACCCTGGAGTTAGAATATATAGTTGGGGGGTGTGGGGGGCACAGCCCCCCCACAATGGGGGGTGTGGGGGGTGAAGCCCCCCCACTTAATTTCATATTATATTATTTAGTTTTGCTTTAATATTGCTTAGTGAAACAAAAGTAAGTGGGGGGTGTCACCCCCCACCCCCCCAACTATATATTCTAACTCCAGGGTCACACTACAGTGGGGAAGGGGGCATATCCCATTTACTTGCCAATAATGCTTGTCGGTCAAATGAAGTTTCGGTCAAATGGGTGTCGGTCAATCATAGGTTAGGGCAACTGAAGTAGATCCATATATATATATATATATATATATATATATATATATATATATATATATATATATATATAGTTTATGCAAATTGAAATTCTGTCAAGCGTATAGGTCCTGTCTGTGTCCATGCTTTTTTATGTATGTTTGTGTATTTTGTGCTTTTTGCATTTTAAAGTTAAGCCTAGAGGTCCTTTAAATTTCCAAGTCTGCCTTGTGAAGACTAAAGTTTGCATTACTCTTTCTTCTGTGAGGGCTGTACTGCTTTTAATAAAAAGCCTCTTCTGTTGTGTTTCAATGTGAGTTGCCTTCATGCACAAGAAGCTCTTGGTGCTGCAACAAGGAGGGGGTTGCTGTCAGATATTAGCCTTATGACCAATATAGCATTTGGAAAAAAAAAATCTATGTATGTATCAGGGACTGGCAGACAGTAGTAGCAATCTTGCCAGTCCTGCAGAAGCTCCAGTGAGATGAAGAGTCGTCTATCCCCAGTGCAGCTCTTCCGGTTATTGATTCAGTATCTCTTAGCCAGTCAACATGATTTTCCCCTATCTGCCACATCTTGTGGTTTATTTCAGTATCTAGGCCAAATACCAGTTCACTAGTATGGCTGTAAGCCGGTCAGTTTCCTGTATTTACCAAATGTGGGATACAAATGTCAAAGAGAAGAGATTTTTAAACAACTGTGTGCCCCATCCCCAAAAAGGGGCCAGTTAGTCTCCTCTGGGATATGATGTGGAAGGTGAAGACCAGAAGACATTTTATTCAGCATTATCTTAAACTTTATGAAGAAAAATTCTCAATAGGTATTTGAACTCCTGCTGCCAGTGGATGGATGAAGGTCTACTGCTGTTCCTTGGATTTCTAATCCTATCCCTTTAGCCTGATTCCCCACCATACAAATCCTAAAAAACGGACACATATTTAAACAAAACCATCTGATGGACCCTTTTTAAATGCAACAGGGAGTCCCACGCTTTAGTCCATAAAAGGATTTTTACAGACAGTCTATTTTCTAGCACTGAGAGAAGGGTACAAGCAATTTAATGGAGACTCTGCCCTTTCCTTTAACAATGAAACAATGAAAATGAGGTATTGGACCATTTGGGGGGAAAGTGGTAGGTGTACACTTCTACATTAGCCACTAAGTGTTAGACCAGGGTGTGACAGGTCTCTACTCTGAGCCAGCAATCAAGGAGGGTCTATCCTCATCACTGACTCCAGTGAGGAACAGTCACAAAGAGCAAAGATGAATTCGCACAGTATTTTCAGACGCAGCTCCCTGCACCAAGCACTGTTTCCTTTAAGAGCACACAAGGAGCATGCTGCAGACCTGGGGCTGGACTCTCCTCCTCTCCCCAGACCCACAGAACACTCCACACTGACCACTTTGGAGCACTGTGTCCCTGTTCCCAGTAGCTGACACACACACACTTGGAGATTTGTTTCACACACACACACACACACACACACACACCTGTGAAAAGCTGGCACAAATTTATTAGCTGTGCCCCTTTCTGCCCAGACTCTGAAGTAATGATGCTGCCACCAGTCAGCTACCCTGAGGCTCTTACAAAGGGTACCCAATTATACTGTGTAAAAGTAAAATTAATACAAATGGTGGTGTGTTTCCAAAGCACCGAGGCTTTTAGGAGCAGCCACAGTGTTATTAAAACAAGCAAAGTACTCTCAAGATGTTAAAAGTAGTCTCTAAAGGACCAGCCGCAATGAAAGGTATTAAAATATTTAATGATAAATAATAAAACAGAATACTGAATACAGAGTTTCAACCACAGAGATACAGTTGGATAGTTTCTCACAGATGCAGAAAACGATACTAAACTATTCTCACTAAATGCCCCTAACTAAAGAATTACTGATGTTCTTCATGTTTCACTGTTGCAGTCATTACATTTGGGTTATCTGCCTGCAGGTAGCCCACAGCCGGCTTGAATATCAGTCTTGGATCCCTGCGTCGGATGCTCTCTTCTTCCATGATGTCAGGTCGTCAGGGGGTATAAAGCATGCAGCTGATGCCATTACATCAGTCTTTCTTGCCGCGTGGTGCCCAAAGCAGAAGCAGTTCACAAGTGCTGGTCGGCTGACTCCTGAAATTTTCGTTTTCGAGTTTCAGAACTGAAGTCTTCAAAAAAGCTAAGTACCCCATTGGGCATCCTTTTTCTTGCTCTAAACCAATGTCAGTAAACGTTAACAATTGTATTACCTGTGGAAAGCAAATACCTCATAAAGATTTTCATTCGTACTGCATTCCATGCTTAGGTCCAGACCATGATGTCTCTCACTGTCGGTTTTGTGCCTTATTCAATCTTCAAGCTACTCATTGTCAGTTCATTTTTGCATCAAACTATTTCGGTACTCAGTTTAATTATCCAGAAATGGCTTCGGTAAGCCATCCAACTACCGACATTCCGAAAAAAAGTAAAGATAAAGATAGAGACAGACCGCATAAGTCCAAAGCTGTCGACACTTCTGTTAAGCTAGTCGCCAGTTCGCTGTTACTCAGTGAGGTGCTTTTGCAGCCCCTGATACCCGCTACTTCAGATTCGCAGGCCTCTACTGAGACCCATTCAGATAGAGATTCCAGGGCCTTAGACAGATGGGGTAAGAAGTTACACACTTCTACTACTTTGGCCATTAGGGCCTTAAACTGCCAGTTTCATATGTTGAAGTATCAGCAGCATATTATGGGACTACTTAAACAGAAAATGATGTTGATTCCTGACTGTGCTGAAAATAAAGAATTACAGGATTTAATGCATTCTGATGAACAAGTTGGTAAACATACTTTGCAATGTGGTTTTGACTCTTTATAAGCGTCTTGCAGGACTGCTGTCACTGGGTCTCTACGTAGAAGGCATGCTTGGCTTAAGGAGCAAAATTTGCCAGATCATGTTAAAGCTAAATTACTGGATGCTCTCTTAAACCAAGACCGCCTGTTTGGCAACAAAGCAGAAGAAGTCCTTAAAAAGATGGAGGAAAAAACTAAATCTATGCAAACTGTTAAAGATTTCCTGCAAGTACAGCCTCCCAGATTTAGTAGGCATTGGCCTTCTAAGAATTGGTCCTTTCCTGTCTCTTCCAGGCCTTCTCAGTCCAAACCCAGGAACAGCAGACCACCTAGGCTACAGTCTCAAGGTACTCACAGGCCTAAGCAGTGGGGGGCTCCCACTTCCAAAGATGGAAGTAGTAAGACACCCCCCGTATGGTAAACGGTCACAATGACTTAACCTTAAACCTTCCAAGCCCTGCTCAACTGCCTGCTCCCTTAGAGGGAAAGATCACCCTGCATGCAAAAAACTGGGAACTCGTTACCCAGGACAAATGGCTTTTAAATATAGTTTCCCAAGGATACAAATTCCATTTCCACACCTTACCAACCCCAAACGATTGGCCAGACCTACCCCCAAATCAGTGGGCAGAGGCCCAACAGCAGGTTCTCTCTCTTCTAAGTATCAGGGCTATTCAACCTGTCCCAGCAGAAGAAAGGGGACAAGGTTTTTACTCAAGACTTTTCCTGGTACCCAGAAAGACAGCTCCTGGTGTCCTATCCTGGACCTCTCTATTCTAAACACCTTTTTGGTAATCCCAAAATTCAAAATGCTAACACTTCATCAGCTGCTTCCTATGCTAGGCAAAGATGCCTGGTTGGCAACCTTAGACTTAAAGGAAGCTTACCTGCACATTCCAATAAGGGAATCTTGCAGGAAATACCTACGCTTCAGAGCAGGTTATATGCACTATCAGTTCTCTGCACTTCCCTTTGGCTTATCTACTGCACCTAAGGTATTCACAAAGTGCCTAGCTCCAGTCACTGCATTTTGCAGGCAAAGAAATATTCAAATATACCCATACCTGGACGATTGTCTAATTCAGGCAGAAAGCCAGGACATGCTACTAAATCATCTAGCAAAAGAAATCTCATCTAGTTCCCTGCCAACAAATTGCTTTCTTGGGAGCAAGCTTGAACACAACTTCCCAGATTGCTTATCTCACGCCAGAGAAATAAGTTTATTTGACAGCCTAATTCAAACTACTGGCCACAAAGACCCAGGTATCTGCAAGGAAAATCCTGCAAGCCCTGGGGTTCATGGCCTCTTGCAGTCTACTAATTCCATATGCAAGAGTGCATATGAGGAAACTACAATGGTATCTAAAAAGCCTATGGTGTCAACATTCCCAGGATCTGGAATCAATGATTCCTATCATTTCTTGTATAAAGACAGAGTTCCTTTGGTGGGCAGAGGCCTGCTACCACAACAAGGGACTGCCATTCACTCTACCCACTGCCTTCCAAACCCTAACAACAGATGCATCAGACTATGCATGGGGGGCTCACTTGGCAGGGCAGTGCATTCAGGGCAAATGGAACCTGAGTCAGATGCACCTGCATATCGGTCTAAAAGAAATGTTATCTGTACAGGATTCTTTGACGGTCTTCAAGGACCACATTCTTCCAGGACAATTATTGGTAAAGACAGACAACACCACTGTTATGTGGTACATAAACAAGCAGGGGGAACCCACTCGTATCCTCTCTGCAGACTAGTCATGACTCTGTGGAACACAGCCTTGAGCTACCAAGTGGACCTACAAGCTTAATTACTGCCAGGCAAGCTAAATTCACTGGCAGACGACCTAAGCAGAAATCTCATGGACCCACACGAGTGGAAACTGGAACCAAAGATATTCAACATTTTGAGAAACAAATGGTGGAACTCAGAGATAGACCTGTTTGCCTCCCCTCAGAACTATCAATTGGACAAATTCTGCACAAGGACTTCCCACAGTCAAGCTTAGAAAGTGGATGTCCTGTCCTTCACCTGGGAAAGCCTCTCAGTTTGTGCCTTTCCCCCCGCCTCTCCTCTCGAAAGTTCTGCTAAAGATCAAACAGGACAAACCAAGGACAATACTGATTGCACCAGACTGGCCATGTCAGCACTGGTATCCCCCCTTGCGCATCATGTCACTGCTGGAACCATGGCACCTGCCTCAGACCTTTTCTGTGCTGTCCCAGCAGGAGGGTCAGATTCTGCACCCCCAGCTTCAAACCCTGAACCTTGCAGCCTGGCTAATTCCTTGAGCTCTGCAATAGCATCCCTCAGTAAGCAGGTGTTAGATGTCATTCTGGAGGCAAGGAGGCCTAGTATTAGAAAATCCTATGCTGAAAAGTGAAAAGATACTGTTCCTGGAGCCAGACTCAGGGGATGGCCACAACAGTGCCCAGCTTACCGCATATTCTTCAATACTTAACAGAGATGCTTCACAAAGGCCTTTCCTTCTCATCAATTAAAATTCATGCCTCAGCCATTTCAGTACATTATAATACTAAGCCAGCCCTATTCTCTCACCCCCTGCTGAAACAATTTCTTAGAGGGGCCAAAAATTTAAGGCCACCCAGGAGAGCCCCTACTCCAGCCTGGGACCTTAACTTTGTAATGGAAAAGCTCACTCTACCTCCACTTGAGCCAGCTGCAACTGCAGGGTTGAAATTCCTTTCTTGGAAAACAGCCTTCCTTCTAGCCATCACTTCAGCAAGAAGAGTGTCTGAATTGCAGGCCCTCATGGCAGTGGAGCCCTTCATCATCTTCCATGCAGACAGGATGTCCCTCAAGACCAATACTTCCTTTATGCCCAAGGTGGCATCCAGTGTGGCCCTTAATCAATCCATTCATTTGCCAACCTTTTTTCCTAATCCACAGAACCAAGGAGAATGAATACTGCACACGTTGGACGTGCACAGACAACTTAGATTTTATTTGGACAGGACTAAGCCTCTCAGAAAAACTGAACAGCTGCTAGTTGCCTTTGCTGCAGGGGCAGAGGAGAAGGACATTTCAAAGCAAACCATTTCTAAGTGGATAGGCTATTGCATTCATTCATGCACCACAGAAAACCTACCCCACAGGGGATAAAATCACAGTCCACCAGGGCTGCATCTACCTCTACAGCTTTTCTCAGAGGTGTTCCTACCAGGGACATCCTAGAAGCTGCTACCTGGAGCTCTGTACATACCTTCACCAAGCATTACCACGTGCCTGTTTTTTCTAAATCCAGAGCTGGTTTTGCCACTGCAGTCTTGCAGGGCTTAATAGCTGGTCCTAATGTTGTCTAACTTCCTCCTCCCTTGCTTAGTTTTGGGAATCTACCCAAATGTAATGACTGCAACAATGAAACATGAAGAACATAGTACAGTTGTGTACACTTACATAAATGTAGATGTTCGAGTGTATTCACTGTTGCAGTCCTGGTTACCCTCCCTCCAGCCCCCTGACTTCTCTTGGCTATACCTTTCTTCTTGTTCAGTGTGCTTCAGCTTTCTGGTGTGTTTGCTTTTTGTTGGAGGTGTAACCTTATATATAATTGCTTCCCATTATGGGGGCACCTGACATCTGGGGCAAGAAAAACTGATGTAATGGAGTTGGCTGCATGCTTTATACCCCTGACGACCTGACATCATGGAAGAAGAGACAGCATTCGATGCAAGAATCCAAGACTTTGATATTCAGGCCGGCTGAGGGCTACCTGCAGGCAGATAACCCAAATGTAATGACCGCAACAGTGAATACACTCGAACATCTACATTTATGGTAAGTGTACACAACTGTGCTTTCCCTGACTACTTAGTAAAGCAAGGTAAGCTGATGTGTGCTGAGTGTCTTACTACAGCAAATGCTGCTGTGTGGATGTGCGAGATCCATATCCTGTCCGATTAGGTGCTGCTGCGAGAATTCCAAAGAAACTAGATGGTTACAGGATGACATCACCTCTGGTCACCTGACTCTAGCACAATACACACACACAACATTGCTAACATCTGTGGCAGCATCTGAAAGCTATAACACAATTTAAAACTTTCCACCCTTCCCAGGTTCTCTGATAAAACATACTCATTTGATCAGTTGCAACAATACAACCTAATATAAATGCATACATTCTTTCTGTCCAGCAGGACCTACTACTGATGCATTTTAACACAAGTAACTTTACAAATATATTTTAAAGTTAAAAAAACACAATGGACTCAAAGGGCATAGAAGATGAAATATTTAATATAAAAAACGCCAAATAATCACTCGATAAGCGCTTTCATCTCTCAAGGAAACTTCATAAAAAAAATATATATATATATATATAAAAATGATTGAGGCTGGATGGTTTTTATCTGATAAAGTCTCCTTGAGAGACAAAAGCGCTTATCTTATCGGGTGTATTATCTTAACACCAAAGGATGGCCTTTGAGCCTAATGCTAGACTTAAATTTCAGAAATTTGTTCAAACTGGCTTAAGACCATTCAAAATTCTAGTCTAGCAAACCCTCCTTCCATTGCTTATAAAGGATACACTAATGGTGACACTAATGGAATCATGTTGCCATGTACCTGTTCCTAAGGATCAGTGTTATAGTATGAATCTGATGTTGTCGATCTTCATTCATGATGAATGGGACTCTGTTCCAACTCCTCAGAACCGGCTTGGTCGTTATACAGCCAAAACCTCTTGAGCTAAGGCTCTGCCCACAATGCCCCTCTCTATGTTACCTCAGATCTCATTTGCCACTCTGAAAACAAGACGTATCAGTTGATACTGTCCAGCTAAGTGCCTTTATTATATATCTTTTTCCTATATATTCTATCAAAATATTTTCTATTTTTTCAATAATAGAAATATTTTTCTCTATTTCTATCCTTGAGTGTGTGTATGTTTGATATTCCTCTACCCCCTTTACCTAAAGGTATTCTTCCTTGTTTGGCCCAAACATTAGAGACATACTAGCCAGGTGTGAAAAAAATGGAAAGACCCTTTCTGCTGTGGGAATATGTTTCTCTGCTCCTCAACGATCCTACTCTAGGAATCAGAGAAGTGGAAAAATGTGGTTCAAAAAATCCCAAGGGCATTTTCAGGACACATACATGATGAATACTTCCCTCAGGGCAGATGGGGTAATTCTAATGGAAGACACCTTCCCCGGGGCAGGGGGGGGGGGTCTGTGTTATCAGAGCTCTACAGATTCATTCTCTGGACAACCCTACCAGCGCTCTTGAACGAAGGCCCAATTGCGTACCTCTGAAAGCAGTCGGGGGAAGATTTTTCACTACACCAAACAGCCTGGCTAATGATAACTTCAGATATATGGATACAGAGAATTATCATCAGAGGTCACATGATTCCCTTCATTCTCTTGCCAAAGTCCCAAAATTTGATTCCCAATGTTCCACCCAGTCAGAGGGATCTAGCAGGAATGGAAATTCAAATGCTGCTCAAAAAAAAAAGAGTAATCCAAGAAGTCCCACCAGACCAAATAGGATCTGGATTTTACTTGAGGTTCTGTTAAGTGCCAAAAAAGACAGGGGAATGGAAACCAATATTAGATCTCAGCCTACTGAACAAGGTTGTTCAGCAGACAAAATTCTGGATGGTCATGGTTCAGTCTATCCTTCTCTTCCTGGAGAAGAAACATTGGATGTGTTCTATAGATCTTCAGGATGCGCATTACCACATGAAGATGGACAAATGCTCCAGAAGGTACCTCAGCTTCCGGCTGGGGCCAGTCATTACCAATTCTGAGTGCTGCCCTTCTGTCTCACCACAGCCCCCAGGGTGTTCAAATTTATGGCAGTGGTAACAGGTCACTTGAGGCTTCACAGATTCCAGGTGTTTCCATACCAAGACGACTGGCTCCTCACTGTCCCCTCCAGGCATCTATTGCTTCATGCTACAGACTTTGTGCTACACCTTTCTGAATTGTTGGGCAGTTCAATCAACACAGAAAAGTCCCAATTAACTCCTTTACAGGATCTAGAATTCATAGTAGCAAGACTAAATACAGTTTCTTGTATAGCCTCTCTTCCTCTCCACAGGTTACAAAAATTAAGGTTACAGGTTCAGACAATCATTTCCGAAAACAAGGTTCCTGCTCTACTAGTACTAGACTGGCAGCTACCATAACCTTAGTGCCCTTTGCAAGGTATCATATGAGGCTGCTTCAATGACTCTGGGTGACACAATGGTCAGTTCTATCACATCGATGTCCCACCCAGTTCTAATAAATCATTCCAAAAAGGATCTATCTGGTGGGTGAAGTCAGAAGAACACTTATGGGGCCGCACCTTCTCTCCCTCTCCATCCAAAGCCATAGTGGCCATGGACACTTTCCAGATTGGGGGGGGGGTATTATCTGGGAAAGACAGTCCAAAGCACTTAATCTGCACATCAGCATCCTAGAATTGAGGGCAGTGCTTTGAGTTGCAAGCCTCTCAGTCTGTCCTTCCTTCGGGAACAGTTTCAATCCAATCAGACAATATGTCGGTAGTCTGGTACATCAACAAGCAGGGGTTGTCCAGATCCTACCCTGTGTCAGGAAACCCTCAGGATTTGACAATGGGCTATCGCTTCCAACCACTTTCTGATAGCAATGCATATCCTGGTAAACTCCAATGTAATTTCGGACAAACTGAGCAGATGCATCCTCCTGCTTTACGAGTGGTCTCTCAATCACAGTGCAGCGATGAAAATCTTTCATTGTTGGGGCCAGCCTTGCTGCGATCTTTTTGCCTCCTAAATGAACAACAAATGCTGCAGCTTTTTTGCCCTAACTCCCCTGCACAGGGAGTCCCCAAGAGAGGCACTCCTCCTCGTTTGGCCCCCGGGACTACTTTATGCCTTCCTCCCTATTCCCCTGATTCTCCAGTTCATGAGGAAAGCCTAAAGGTTGAGAAGCCAACTGATCTTCATTGCACCCTATTGGCCCTGTCCAGTCTGGTTCCCCTTCATTTGGCCTCACCTAGTTCACCGTCCTTGGATTCTGGACCCAGTTCCAGACCTGCTGTCTCACCCGCAGAAGTTGGTGCATCCCACTCTCCACAGTCAAGTTGACGGCTTGGTATCTTCCATTAATTGCTAGGCAGAACAAATTATTTTCTTCAGTACAAAAGATTCTTCTGGCTTCTTGTAAACCGTCCACTAGGAAACTCTATCTTAGCAAATGGAAGAGATTTTCAATTTGGGCTGGTGAAAATAATATGGACCCCTTTTCAGCAAGAGTTGACCAGGTCTTGGAACTTTTGGCTTCATTATTTGAACTGGGAGCTTCTGCTTTCACCATTAAAGTCCAATTAGCAACCATTTCCAATTTTCACACTGGATTTGATGACCATACCTTGTCTCATCGTTTATGCAAAATGTTTCTTAAATGCACTCTACATCTAAACCCCCCCAGTCAAAGATTCTGTAGCACCATGGGATTTGACCTTGGTGCTACAATCTTTAATCCTACAGCCCTTTGAGCCAGCAGCTACTTGCGACCTCAAATTTCTATCTTAGAAAACTCTTCCTGATGTTCATCACTTCTGCCAGGAGGGTTTCCAAATTACAGGCTGTATGTGTGAAAACACCCTTATGTGATTTTTCACAAGGATAGGGTGTCATTAAGAACCAGTCCATCCTTTCTTCCTAAAGTGATCTCAGAATCTAATATTAACCAGACCATAGATTTACTCATCTTCTTTCCAAAGGTTTAATACAGCTTGCATCTGCTGGATGTCTACAGACAGTTACGTTTCTACCTGGATAGAACTAAACTATCCAGAAAATCAGACCAATTGTTCATATCCTTTTCAGCCCCCACTTTGGGTAAACCTGTCTCCAAAGTTACCTTATCGAGAGAGCTTAGGGACTGTATTACCTTTGTCTACAATCATAACAAACACAAGCTATCTGCACCAGTTAGAGTGCATTCCACTGGATCTGGATCTACTTCAGCTGTTTTTCATTCCAAGGCCTCCATGGAAGAAATTTGCACAGCCGCTAGGTGGGCCACTCTCCATACCTTTATCACTCATTACAAATTGGATATGGTCTCCAGGGGAAGAGCATTGTTTGGCTCTATGTTGATCAGGAATATCCTTCCTTAGGGCAACCCAGGATTTAAAGTAGCTGGGGGACTCTGTCCCATTTGTCATTAATGAATAAAGATTGACAACATCAGAGAAAGAAGTTACGTCCTTACCCTAACGTTCCATCTGTGTTGTCACTCTTCATTCTTGCCACCCCCTTCCTACCCCCTCCAAAGGACTTCTGGAGGATCAGACCTTTGTTCTAGAAGGCTTGTAGGTTTCATCTTAAATAGGGCTTCTGTTCTTCCTGTACTTTGCCTGCAAACTTGATCTGAGGTAATGGAGAGAGGGACATTGTAGGTAGAGCCTTAGCTCAAGAGTTTTTGGCTGGCGTGAGCTGTGTAATGGCTGAGCCAGCTCCAAGGAGTCAGAACAGAGTCCCATTCATCAAGAATGAATGAAGATCAACAACACAGATGGAATGTTACGGTAAGGACCTAACCTCTTTTTCAGCAAATTCAGAAATTGGGACAGACTGCCAGGGCTTTTGGGCATCTTCTCCACACCACTATGGTCAGTGGGATATGTGGTATAAAGAGAACCATCCTCATTAATTATCTTTTTTTTTTTTTGCAGAAAGTCTGTGCATGCTATCTTTCTTGATAACATTCTAAGCTGCCTGGAGTCAAACTAGTTTGAAATGCTTATACGAGCATGTATCTCGGAACTTCAGCAAGATCTGAAGATCATGTTGGCCTGTGTTTCTGTTGTACAATGGGATCCAAGTGAGAGGGAGTCTGCAAAAGCAGGAACCCTCAGTATCATGACTGCAACACTGAATACACTAAACTACAGTTATATTAAGTTCCTAACTTAAATGGATTTTTTTCCTTGCCAAGCACTGATATTTGTTTTGAAGACTGTTTCACTTAAAATAAGTCATTTAAAAAGGGCCACTTGAGATGTAAGGAGCAGCGGTCTTCTGCTTGGTCAAGATTATGCTTCCCAACTTGACTATATCCAACTATCTAGGATTCACTATACAATCTCGATGTACTGAAATGTTGAATTTCAATATTTTGAGACTGAATAGTTGAAAAACCACATACACGAAAACCCACCATCACGAATACTACAATCGCGACCATTCACACACACCAGGACATAATCACACACACACACACATACACCTACCTAACTAAACAAACATAACAACACACGCAAACACACTTAACCTACCTATAAGCAGGGGGGCAAGCCCCCCTGCACCCCTACATCCCTCCTACTTATATATTCTAACTCCAAGGTCGCACTAAACACACAAACATACAACAAACACTACCGCACACACTCACACACACTAAAATCCCTACCCATTATCCTCAAACACAACCCTTACCTGAAACCCCAGATAAATCCACAAACTGCACCACACATCACGAACACGACACCACGATAGCGGCGGATTCGGCATAGTGTAGTTTCGGTTAACTGCACTTTCCACTATTCAGTCTCGACGTACTGAATTTCGACATTTCAGTACGTCAAGATTGTCTATTGTATCCACTGTCTATTACAAAGCTGGCTTTCAGTGTTTAAAACACCATGGGTTGAGGTCTCTATTGAGTGAGGAAGCTTATCAAGTCATAGTATACAAAAGAATCTAGTAGCACTATTAACTCATTTCTTGGGACTGCCTCATATCCTCTAAATAGAACAGCCCCTGCAAGTATGGCAACTGCACGATTCCAAACAACTCTTAGCAATCCAAAACACAGGGAAGCCAGCAGACAGTAGCATTCAGTATTTATTCAATGTTGTTGTGTCTTTCGGCTTTTCCCAGTTAGGGGGTCGCCACAGCGGAACTCTGGTCCGCTAATGATTGGCAGAAGATTTTTACATGCCGAGTTGCCAGCCCTGAAGCACACCCTTCAACGAAGGTACGCCCATTCATGCATGTCTCCATACAGAAGACGCTCTAGCTGAGAATTGAACCGGACAGCGTCTTACTGTGAGGCGACAATGCTACCGCAGTAGCTCAAAAGCATAGTAAAAAGAAGAAAAAACAGACCGGTTTCAGCTGTAAAAATTACATAGCCTTCATCAGTGCAATAAGGAAGTAAAACCGTTGTCGCCTTTTAAATACAACCAGTAGGTGAGGCTCTAAATTAAGTCCTGGTGAAAAAAGACCCCCCCCAGTTTAATTTTTCTTTACTGTTCAGAATTTGGTGCCATCCTGTTTTGTTTGATCTAGTACCAGTAATTCTATCACAGTAAAACTAAAAAATGCATTGTTGTGTACCTGAGAGTGCTTATATAAAGCATTGGTAAGTTTCTTGTGCCTCATATCACTATAATGTTCTGATATCCTGAATCTGAGTGGTCTGGACATATACAGAGAGAGAGAGGTCTGTGTATGTATATAGATGGATAATTATACACAGAGAGAGGAAGGATGTATGTGGGACCACTGGGAGATCCTGTTGGGTAGTAATGCTAGGTATAGTCAAATCCACTAGACCCACACTAACCATTTAATATTGTTAGGGTGTCTATCCTTGTTAGCTAAGACGGATGCCTTTATATGGCAAGGCAGAGGCAAGATAGCATAAATCAGTAGGTTTTAAAGTCAATTTTGCTGGAGTTCAGACAAGTGCAACAAGTTGTTGGGATGTCTGCTTCTAAAGTACCAGTAACGAGCAGTAGGTTTCAGAGGTTGGATGCCATATTTCTTTGATGGGAGCAAAGAAGCAGAGCAGTGAGTTTGTGTTATTTAATGAAGAATTGTTTATTTTACCTTGGACTTTGTCCTAAGCCAGTAGTAAGCTGTTATTTTTTTTTCAGAAATATGTTTTATTTATTTCAGAGATAATTCACCAATAAATTTACAACAGTGCAGTGTACAAAGTGGTACATACAAACAAAGAATACAACCAAATTGGGCATAAGACCACATAGATAATTTACCAGCAAGGTTACAATAAACAAAGAAATGGCACATAAGCAACAGTACTGTTGATAGCTTTGCATTTTAAAAAAAAGTATGACTTGATATAAAGATTTGTTACCTTTAGTTAACCCACAACTATATACAATATTTACAACTGCTATGATGAGAAATCTCGTGGAGCAGGCAGTTTTACTGTTTCCTATGTTCTATACAGTTAATATGAATCTGCGGAATTTACCCTGCTTATTATATTATTATGTATTCAGAGGACAGAAGGTAGTAATTGTTATAAGTTAATGTCTGTAATATCTACAAAGAGCATTATTCCTTAAGAATGTGATCAATGAGAAAACCCCAAAACTTCTGGTAGGAACGTTTTTTTTTTACTTCTTTGTCTTTTCGGCTTTTCCCTGTTAGGGGTCGCCACAGCGGAACTCCGGTCCGCTAATGATTGGCAGTAGATTTTTTATGGTGCCGAGTTGCCAACCTTCAGCGAAGCCACACCCATTAACGCATGTCTTTCGGAGGCCACTCGACCGCAGGGAGTACATGCAGACCACACAGAAGGCACTTCAGCCGTGAATCGAACAGGAGAACCTCTTGCTGTTCGGCAACAATGCTACCGCTGTACCACCGCGGCTGCTAGGAAAGTTTTTTACTATTTCTTGTTATTTTATGGGAGGTGATGTATTTGAGTGCTATGTTTCTGTATCCCTCCCATGCTAATTTGGATCTATCTAACCAGTTTTGAGTGATATAAAGTTTCATTAACATGAAAAGAGTGATAAGAATGTGGAATTTCTGCTTGGGTATTCTGTCTGTGCTAATGTGAAGGATTGCAAACTCCCATGAAATAGTAGTTTTCCCATATCCCATCTTTTCTAACCTAACTCTTAATGAACCCCATAGATTTTGAGCAAATTTGCAATACCAAAGTATGTGAAGTAGGTGCATCATTGGGCAGAAAGGGGAAGAGTTTGAGTTAAATTTGTTCAGTCTAATTGGTGTGAAATAAGAGTTATTGATCATTAATTATGTATATAGTAGATTTATATTTCCTATAGCATATGAAACTTGTTCCATGGTAATTTTATTGTTTATTCCATTCCAGTATTTAGAGAATAGGGTACAGGCTTGATATTTTATTATTGTAATTAATTTGTACACAGTAGAAAGCATTTTCTTTTTATACAGTAGACATCTCAGTATCATTAATGAAGTATTAACATCTGATGTTAAGTTGTCAATCTCGCCTTTATTCTTGCTTGATGGGTTCGGAGCCGATCCCTCGGCTCCGACTCGGCACTTGCTAAGCTCGAGAGTCACTTTTACCAGCTCGAGGCAGCCCCATATCCCATGATGCAAGGCGGTAAGTACCTAGATCTCGTTTGCCGCTTCGCTTAGGAGGTCTTCTTTTTACCAGCTCCTGGTAAGTTATTCACTTTTGTGAGATTTAAGCCCCTTTTAGTTAAAAAAAACCTTTTATTGATACTTTTAAGTTTAATTTGTAGTTTTTCTGACAGGAAATCCCTATCTCCTTTAATTTGTTAGTCAAACTTTTCCCTATCCCATCCCCCCCGTTAGGGTGTGTGTGTTGGTTTTATAGAATACCTTTTGGTATTTATTTAAGTTAATTTTGACTGGTGTGTGTGTGTGTTTTTTCAGCACCATGTCAAAGGAGAGGGTCTCAGGTTTTAAGAAGTGTGACTCGTGCTGTCAGAAGATGTCTCTGACAGACGGTCACACTTCTTGCCTGTATTGTCTGGGCCCTCTTCACCTGCAGGACTCCTGTGCTATTTGTCATTCCTTCAGCCAGAGAGTCCTGCAGGAGAGACGTAATAAGCTGATACTTAGGGGCCTTCTTAAGCCGGAGGGCTCTCCGGCTAAGTCGGCTCTACCAAAATCAGCAAAATCTTCCAAGGCCCAGGCTTCTGTATCTAAGCCTGCGGCCTCGGCTCCGACTCGTACTGAGTCGAGATCGGCTCGGCTGGAGCCGATTCTGGACAAAGCCTTCGGCACCGATGGCTATCGGTGCGAATCTGTATTGACCACTTCGATGTCGGCTCCGATCGGCTCCGACACCCATGTGGCACAGGCATCGGTGTCGGCTCCGATCGGCTCTGACACCGTTACTTTGGTGGCTGTATCGGCTCCGGCTGGGGCCGATACATCGAGGCTTCCTGTCTGCTCCGAGAGGTCGGCTCCGACAGGATCTATAGTATCGGCTCCGATGGCTCATTCCAGGAAGAGGTCGAGGTCTCCTTCCTTGGAGCCGATACTTTTGGCTCCGGCTTCACCTCTTCTATCGGAACGGAGCCATCGGAGCCGATCTTCAAGGTTGTCCAGGTTGTCAGATCATGACCTAGAGAGTGGTCAGTAGATTACTTAAGTCACAGGTACTGGCCCAAATGTTACACAGTCCGTCTCAACAGACGACTGTTGGTCCACACCCCGTTACAGTTCCTCCTTCAACTCTACCCCAGAGCTTGGAGTTGGAGTCTTCGAATGGTTACTCTACGGCTGGAGGACGGATACCCCTTCTGTTCCTTCAGCCTCTACTCTTATCTCCTCTTGAGACCTTCCTTAGAGGGATTCGGTGGTCGGGCTTCCATGGTCTCCTCCGAGGGGTGAGTGGCATCGGACCCTTGTCCGAACCCGCTCTTCCCTTGGAGCCTCGGCCTTGGTGAGCTCGGCTCCGACATCTGCCTCGGAGACTTCCCTTCGGTGGTCCCTGGGTTCCTAGCTCTTGGAGCGGGTTCTCTCGGACCTGCCTGGGAGGGGAGCATTCGAGGTGATGAAGAGTGTACTGGCCACTGGTATCAGTCAGCAGTCTGTTCCGTAGCTCCTCCCTCTATAGTACCTGTTGACATCTCTGCCACTTCTCTTGCTACAGGACCCAGAGATCCTCCGCCTCAGGTTTCCCCATTGGGAATTTCCCCTCTTCCGAGGATTCTCCTGATGTTTGGAGATCCTCCTAGGAAGAGGACTTGTAAGAGGAAGCATGTAGACTCCCGAGTCTGTCACTTGGATACTGACTTTGATGAGTCAGAGGGATCCCCTAGATCCCCTCTGAGGATGTCTCCTTCTCAGACATCCTAGAACTTCTGAAACAGAGGGAAACTGGCCCACCAACAATCCCTCTGAGGATGAGTCAGTATACCTAGAGGCGTTTGGATCTCGGCCCTCCACCTCCTGGGTGTCTCCGCCTTCGACCCCCTTATGCAGGTTATTGCACGGCGTGGGCAGCTCCTGACTCTGTAGAGCCAGTCCCTAGGAGGCCTTCAAAATTCATCACTGCCCCGAGTGACAAACAATTCCTTACTAAGGGTGTCCCGCTGATGCCATGGTGGTGGCTGCGCCACCAAAAGGAACTTGCAGATCCTTCCGTGCCCGTCCATCCTCCTAATAAGGACTCTAGGACCATGGATAGGTACGGTAAGCGGATGTTTTCCTCAGCGACCTTTGCTATGCTCGCTGAATTACCTATGTCACTTCACCAGACTCCAGAGATATCCTAAAGGAGCTGGGAGCAGGAGTTCAGGATCCTACAGCTGCAGGGGCTCAAGAAGAAATTGCTTCGCAGCTAGGAACCCTCAATTCCATTGCAAACTCCTCCATGCGGCTAATATCTTATGCTGCGGATGGGCGAGTAGAGCCGCAGGTACAGGTGTGGCTCTTAGGCGCCAAGCCTGGATGCGGCTATGTGATTTTGCGGATCCCTTTAAGGCGTCCTTCACAAATTCTCCCTTTGATGGGTCAGCTTTGTTTGGCCCTCAGGTGAAGGAAACCTTGACCAGGTGCGAGCAGGACGGCAAGACTCTTTCTGCTGTTTGAGTCCGTTTTCCACCCCTTCTAGACCTTATCCCAAAGGACAGAAGGGTGGGAAGATGTGGTTCCGTAAATCCCAAGGAGTCACGCCGGATTCACGTGGTCAGTTTACCCCTAGAGGCAGAGGGGTAACAACAACAGGCACGCTCTAGAGGCAGAGGGTCCAAGAACCAGGGAAACAGGGAGCCTCTCTCTGACAAGCCCTTTCAGCATCCCTGAGGTGTTGCCCGGCTGTCCCTCCTTGGAGGCAGTCGGGAAGATTATCACTGTACCCAGAAGCCTGGCATTCCCTCACTCAAGACAAATGGGTACAGTCGATCATATCCAAGGGTTACATAATTCCTTTCGAGGAAAGTCCCTTCCCTCAAGTTCCCTTCCAGATGTACCACCCGGTCTAAGGGAGATTGCAGAGTCAGAAATCAAAACTACTGCAAAAAGAGCCATTCAGCCAGTTACAATAGACCATTCAGAGCCGGAATCTACTCAAGGTTCTTTTTGGTCCCCAAAAGACGGGAGACTGGAGACCAATATTGGATCTCAGCAGACTCAACAAGTCTGTCAGGAAGACAAGTTTCCGAATGGTCACTCTTCAGTCAATTCTGCCCTTCTTACAGAAGGACAACTGGATGTGCTCAATAGATCTTCAGGATGCGTACTATCACATCAAAATTCACAGACGCTCCAGGAGATTTCTCCGCTTTCGGCTGGGGTCCAGTCATTTCCAGTTCAGAGCCCTGCCCTTTGGTCTCACTACAGCCCCCAGAGTGTTCACCAAATGCATGGCAGTGGTCACGGCTCACCTGAGACGTCAAGGATTCCAGGTGTTTCCGTATCTCGACGACTGGCTCCTATCAGCCACCACCAGGCATCAGCTTATACAAGCCAGGGATTACACAATAGACGTTTGTTTTCATTTGGGCATCTCAATCAACTTCGAAAAGTCATCCTTATCGCCCTGCCAGTCTATTACCTTCATAGGCGCAAACTTAAACACTGTTCGGATGTCAGCTACCCTTACAGAACAAAGAGTTTCAGACATTCAGACTCATGTCAGGATCATTCTGGCCAGCAAGAAAATACAGGCCAGAATGGTTCTAAAGGTATTAGGTCTCATGGCTGCGGCCATTACTCTTCTTCCCCTGGCTCGATTCTACATGCGCCTTCTTCAGTGGATGCTGTTCACACAGTGGTCATACCAGCAACTTCCAATGCGTCACCAGATTCTGGTGACACAGACATGCAAAGAGCATCTTGCTTGGTGGATCACATCGTCTCAGGTTCACCAAGGCAGGTACTTTGTACCCCATCCCGATAGCCACTGTCACCACGGATGCCTCCCTGATCGGGTGGGGGGGGTCATTATCAGGGCAGGATGGTTCATGGGACGTGGCAGCCGTTCGAGTACCATCTGCACATAAATGTCCTGGAGATGAGAGCAGTGCTTTTAACGTTGCAAGCCCTCAACGACTTTCTTCCCGTAGGGACAATTGCAGTCCACACAGACAACATGTCTGTAGTTTGGTATATCAACAAACAGGGCGGAACCAAGTCCTACCCCTTGTGTCGAGAAGCGCTCAGACTATGGCAATGGGCGATCTCCTCTCATCGGTTTCTGGTAGCAACGCATATCCCTGGGAAAACCAACATTATAGCGGACAGATTGAGCAGAGCTATCCTCATGCCTCACGAGTGGTCTCTCAAGCAATCTATAGCGGAAGAGATTTTTCTGGAATGGGGTCGCCCATGTTGCGATCTTTTGCTACTCCCCAAAACAGCAAATGTCCAGACTTCTTCAGCCTCTTCCCTCTATCAGGCCATCCCCCCAGAGACGCTCTGACCCAGGATTGGCCCCAGGGACTTCTTTATGCCTTCCCACCATTTCCTCTGATCCCTCAGGTGATCCAGAAAGCTACCGTTTTGAGAGCCAAATTGATTCTCATTGCCCCTTACTGGCCTCGACAAGTTTGGTTCCGTTCCTCCATCATCACCTTTTGGTGCAGCCGTGGCATCTGGACCCAGTGCCAGACCTTCTGATTCACCAATCGGGTCAGCTGCACCGGTCAATCCCTTCTCTCAACCTCACAGCATGGTTGCTCCACTTCCTTCCTTAGCCAGGCTTCCGTTGATCTCTAACCCAGTTAGAGACATCATAGTAGCCGCTAAAATCCTCTACCAGGAGGATTTATACAAGCAAATGGAAGCGTTTCTCTTATTGGGCTAAGGCCCAAAATATTGATCCTTTTACTGCCCCTGTTCAGGCAGTCCTGGACTTCTTAGCAGAGATTTTTCATGCAGGCTCCTCTTCTTCCACAGTCAGAGTTCAATTGGCTGCTATTTCTAATTTTCATGTCGGGATAGCAGATCATAATATTATGTCCCATAGGCTCTGCAGGGCCTTCTTGAAAGGAATTTTCCTACTAAAGCCTCCAATCAGGAATCCTCCTCCTCAGTGGGATCTAAATTTAGTGCTGACATCCTTGATTCTTCCCCTTCGAGCCAGCTGTTTCTTGTTCCCTGAAATATCTTTCTTGGAAAACTTTATTCCTAGTGGCTATTACATCTGCCAGGAGGGTGTCTGAACTTCATGCTCTTTCGGTTCGACCCCTCTATTTGGTTTTTCACAAAGACAGAGTATCTTTGAGAACTAATCCATCCTTTTTACCTAAGGTCGCTTCAAAGAACAATCTGAATCAATCCATTGATCTCCCTGTATTTTTCCCTAACTATTCAGATAGAGCTGAACAAAAGCTACATTATCTTGATGTCCACCGTCAACTTAGATATTATTTGGACAGAACAAAAAATTTAGAAAATCTGATCAACTTTTTGTTTCCTATGCGGATAATAAAAAGGCCTTCCTGTTTCTAAAGTGACCTTGTCCAGATGGCTTTCTTCGGTCATCTCGAAATTTATCGCTCAGGGGAAAACAGCTGTGCTCAAAACCTAAAGCACATTCAACTAGGAGCTTAGCTACTTCTACAGCCTTTCAAGCTAGACTTCCTTTGGACACTATTTGTGCAGCGGCCACTTGGGCTACTCCTCACACTTTTGTTTCCCATTACAAATTGGACTTGGCCTCCAGGGACAGAGCCAGTTTTGGCTCTACAGTCCTCAAGAGTTTGTTCCATTGAGCCACCCAGGATAGAGGTGCTAGGGCGGTCCCATCAAGCAAGAATGAAGGCGAGATTGACAACTTAACATTAAGAAGTTATGTACCTACCATAACGTTCCATGTTAGTTGTCTTCTCTCGCCTTCTTTCTTGCGACCCTCCCTCCTTTGACGTGGCCTGGACAAACCTTGTATAAGAAACTGTTATGCTGAAGACCATTCAGACCTGGTCCTTCTTCCATCTGTAAGTTTTCTTTCTTCCTTTGGGAAGTATTTTATGCTTGGTGCTATTGCCCTTTGTTAGCAAACGAGATCTGGGTACTTACCGCCTTGCATCATGGGATATGGGGCTGCCTCGAGCTGGTAAAAGTGACTCTCGAGCTTAGCAAGTGCCGAGTCGGAGCCGAGGGATCGGCTCCGAACCCATCAAGCAAGAAAGAAGGCGAGAGAAGACAACTAACATGGAACGTTATGGTAGGTACATAACTTCTTATTTGCACATCTTCGGATATGTTTTTGAAAGTTGCAATGAGTTCCATGATTTGTCATGATGACAATGTAGTGTTTGCTTTTTTGATTAAGTTGTAGATGTTCTTCGTGTTTCATTGTTGCAGTCATTACACTTGGGTTATCCTGCTGGCAGGCTACCCTCAGCCTGAATTCCAAAGTCTAGGTCCGGCGTCGGTTGCTGTTGCCTCTTCCCTGACGTCAGTGCGCCAGGGGTATAAAAGATACAGCCGACGCCATTTTCTTCAGTCTTTCTTGCTGTGCAGTGCCTGAAGCATAAGCAGTTCGCAAGTGCCGGTCAGCCGACTCCTGAGATTTTCGTGTTCGAATTTCAGATCCGAAGTCTTCATTAAAAGCTAAGTACCCGTTGAAACTTTTTCTTGCTCCAGACCGATGTCAGAAAAAGTTAATAATTGTATTTCTTGTGGGAAGCAAATACCGCATAAGGACTTTCATTCTTACTGTATTCCTTGCCTAGGCCCTGACCACAATGTTGCTAGTTGTCGGTTTTGTGCTAGATTTAACCAACAAGCATAAAGCTTCAGTACAATTTTGATTTTCACTATTTTGGCAGAAGATTTAATTATACGATGTCGTCGGATAGCCTTCCAACTACCGGAATTCACAAGAAACGGAAAGAAAAAGACAGGCATCCGAGGTCCAAAACCAATGACAAGGCTTCTTCTAAGCCAGTCGCCGATTCTCAGTGAGGCGCCTTCACAGTCCCTGACGCCCACTACTTTAGACCAGCAGGCCACTACCGACTCCCACATGGAGTTAACTAGGTCACTGGAAGCTCAAGGTATTGGGCCTTCGGAGACTATTCCCTCAGATGGGTCCAGAGCCGCTGAGCAGGCATCGGCTTCTGAAGGTGTTTTCAGACCTACTCAATTGTACATTAAAACAACTTCAGCTTCAAAGGCAAAGACTAAGGCACCTTTAAAGACAAAGAAACAAGTACAACAGCCTCATGGACAGGCCTCCATGCCCAAAAAACAGATGCTCAAAATGGCCTAAGACCTAATTACTTTGATCAGGGGTTCCCATCCCCCTCCTGATAAAAGGCCTAGGCAAGAGAGAATATGAATCTTCAGATCAGGTTTCCATTTCCTCTGATTCCTCTTCTGAACAGGAATACTCTCTTCCCCCCTATGAGGATTCTGATGCTGAAGAATCTATCCCTTCAGCCTCTCCTCCTGAGGATTATTCTTTCGGGGAGACCCTGCATACTATGAGGGAGCACTTCCACTGGGAGAGCCAAGATTACTCAGAATCTAAGAAAAGGCTCAGAGATTTTCTTTTACTACCTCAGCAAAGGCCCCTTGCTATTCCTCCTGTTTTAGACATTGTAGATGATGTATTTTCAGAGTTCAGTCTGACCCCTGACTCTTTACCTTCAGCTCCTGTTAAGCCAGACAGGTACTATAGGGTTCCCAACTCTCATAAATTCCTTTTCAAAAACCCTGCTGCTGACCCAGAAACTATCTCTCAGGGTCCCAAAGAGGTCAAGGCTTCCACTGCAAAAAACCCTACCCCCTCTGACAGGGATTCTAGGGCATTGGACAGATGGGGAAAAAAGATTTACACTTCTGCTAACTTGGCTATAAGAGCTTTAAATTGTCAGTTTCATATGCTCAAATATCAGCAATATATTGTGTCACTGCTTAAACAAAGTGTTGATAAATTCTGAATGTGCAGAAAACAAAGAAATGCAGGATTTATTTCATGCAGCTGAACAAGTTGGAAAGCATACTTTGCAATGTGGTTTTGATTCTTTGGAGGCCTCCTGCAGGGCCTCTGTTCTAGATCCTGTCATCAGGAGGCATGCTTGGTTAAAGGAACAAAATTTGCCTGATCATGTCAAAGCAAAATTATTAGATGCTCCATTACAGCATGATACCTTGTTTGATGTTAAAGCAGAAGAGGTGTTAAAGAAAATGGAGGACAAAGCTAAATCTATGCAAACGGTTAAAGATTTCTTACAGGTACAGTCTGCAAGATTTAACAGACACTTGCCTACAAAGAATTGGTCCTTTCCAGTGTCAGACAGACCTCAAAGGGGCAGATACAGACGCCCAAGAGGCAGATCCCAGCCCCAAGGTTCATACAGGTCTAAACAATGGGGTGCTTCTACCTCCAAAAGTGGAGAAGACAAATCACAACCATACAGGAAACAGTCCGAATGACTTCCCCCCGGCCTGCACCAAGCACTTATCTTCTGGCAGCACCTTTAGGGGGAAAACTAGCACTTTTTTCACAAAATTGGCACATTATAACACAGGACAAATGGGTCCTAGACATAGTGTCGCAAGGCTACACATTTCACTTCCTTACCTTACCAAGGACAAACGGTTGGCCAGACCTGCCAAAACATCAATGTGCAGAGGCACAAAAGCAAGTCTCATCCCTCATGGACATGAGGGCCATTCAACTAGTACCAGAGCAAGAGCAGGGACGAGGATTTTATTCAAGACTGATGTCCTTCAAGAATGCAACTGCAGTCATAACATATGGGTTGTCCTGCCTCAGGCAGCCCTCGGTCGGCCGAACTCCAAAGTCTGGGTCCGGCGTCAGCTGGTGTCGCCTCCTCTCCGACGTCACAACGGCTAGAGTACAAAGGCATCGGCCGACGCCATCTTCTTCAGTCTTTCTTGCCGCGCGGTGCCCGAAGCAGAAGCAGTTCGCAAGTGCTGGTCGGTCAGCTCCTGTATTTTCAGTACCGAAGTCATCTAAAAGCTAAGTACCCCGTTGGGGAACATTTATTCTTGCCTCAGCCGATGGCAGAACAAATTGAGAAAGTTAATTGTTTGTCTTGTGGTAAACAAATACCTCATAAGGACTTCCATTCTCTCTGCCTTCCTTGCCTGGGCCCAGACCACGGCGTCTCGGCCTGTGCTGCCTGTGCTTGCTTTAATAAGCGCACTCTCAGGCGCCGGGCAGAATTCACAGAGGACTTTTTCGGTGAATCCTTTGCGTATATCATGCCGTCGGATCTACCGACAACCCAATCTGTTAAAAAACGCAAGGACCGGGACCGACATCCTCGGCCCACGTCCACTACCGATGCTACTCCCAAATCCTCTGCTAGCGCTCCGGTCCCCTCGGAAGTGGTAAATCAACCGCTCCAGGCCGACGACACAGCATTAACATGACCTTCGGTCTCGGAGATCTCTCCGGTGCCGGTTGTGGATTTTCCTCCGGAAACCGAAGTTCTGCATCTATCCGACACCATTCCTGTGGACAAGGTAACGCCTGCACGTGGGGCTGCTAGGCCTCCTGTTTCCATGTCCATCAAGGCCTTTGCACGTGCTAAGGCCGCCAGTCAGGCCAAGGCCCATCCTAAACCTGCCCAGGCCCCTTCATCTGATAAGCAGATCATGTCTCTGGCTGCAGATCTTATTTCCTTATCAGGGGTCTCTGCCTCATCCGGAGAGGGGTTCTCTGCCACCTGCAGAAAAAAGGCCTAGAACTGAGCAGGCGGACGACCTCTCCTCGGATGAAGCCTCTGGGGATTCTGAGCATTCTGATGGCCAAGAAGAACCCTTCCAGGCCTACGAGGACTCTGATGCTGAGGAATCAATTCCTCTGCCTCCCTCCAGAGGATTTCTCTTTGGTGAAGTCCTGCATTCCATGAGGGAACATTTTCAATGGCAGGGTCAGGAATTCTCTGACTCCAGGAAAAGGCTTCGTACTTTCCTCAAGCTTCCCCAGCACAGACCCTTGGCTATCCCTCCAGTTATGGATGTTTTGGATGATGTTTACTCTGACTCCAGTGCCAACCCTGATTCTCTTCCTCCTGCTCCTGTCAAGCGGACAGATATTACAGGGTCCCTGACACTCACAAGCACCTTTTTAAGGCTCACTCTGTGGACCTAGAAACTATTTCACAGGGCCCCAAGGGAGTGGCTTCCTCCTCTGCCAAAAACCCACTGCCAGCTGACAGAGAAGCAAGGTCCCTGGAGATGGGGTAAAAAAGTATATACCTCTACTACCTTAGCCATGAGGTCTCTTAACTGCCTTTTTCACATGTTTCAGTACCAAGATTTTCTCCTGGATGATTTACAGAAAAAGTTAGCCTCTCCTGAGCCTATTGATAAAAAGGCACTGCAGGATCATATTCATAACACTCAGCAGGTTAATAACCATTTTCTGCAGTGTGGTTATGATGCACTGGAAGCTTCATGTAGGGCAGCTATGACTGGGGCTGTGTCGTAGACATGCTTGGTTGAAGGATCAGTCTTTACCTGACCATGTTAAAGTAAAGTTACTGGATGCACCTTTGGAAAAACAAAAGCTTTTTGGTGCTACTGCACAAGATGTATTGAAATCCATAGAGGAAAAAGCAAAGTCAGTACAGACAGTCAAGGATTTCCTTCAGGTTCAGCCACCCAGATTCAGCAGAAACTGGCCCTCCAAGAATTGGTCCTTCCCGGCTCTGATAAGTTTCAAAGGGAAAAAGCAGGCGTGCCGAGGTAGAGGGCAATACCGAGGATCTTACAGGGGCGCAATGGCAACCTCCAAATCAAAGAAGTGGCGCAGACAATTCAGCTGCACCACAAGGACAATCACAATGACTTGACTTTCGCACGCCTACAAAGGTTCAAGAGAAGCACCTTTGGGGAAAATCAGCCTTATTCTCACAAAACTGGCATATCTTAACCAAGGACAATTGGATTCTGGATTTGATAGACAAAGGCTACAGATTCCACTTCCACACATTACCAATAAAACAAGGCATGCCAAACCTGCCACATCAACAAAGGGCAGAGGCACTCACCCAAGTTTCCAAGCTATTAAGTATAAAAGCAATAGAAAGGGTTCCTCCTCAGGAACAAGGCCAGGGATTTTATTCAAGATTGTTCCTTGTTCCAAGAAAAGAAAACAAGTGGAGACCCATACTGGACTTGTCAACTCTAAACACTTTCCTCATTGTGCCAAAGTTCAAAATGCTGACGTTGCAGCAACTTCTTCCCATGTTGGGCAAGGGGTCTTGGCTGGTCACTCTGGACCTCAAGGAGGCATACCTGCATGTCCCAATCAGACAAAGCTGCAGAAGATACCTCAGATTTCTTGCAGGGACAGAGCATTATCAATTCTCAGCATTGCCGTTTGGTATCTACTGCACCCAGAGTGTTCACGAAATGCCTGGCATCAGTAGTGGCACACTGCAGACTGGGATTCAAATATACCCTACTTGGATGACTGTCTCATACAAGCAGACAACAAACAAACCTTAAAGGGAATTTGGACTATGTCATGCACCTACTGCAGGCCTTGGGATACACAGTCAACATTCAGAAGTCAAACTTACTACCATCCCAACAAATTATATTCCTAGGAGCCAAACTGGACACGGAAAAACAAATGGCCTACCTCACAGAGGAAAAACAGCAGCATTTACCAAAGTACTTCAAAGGCCTAGCAAAGCTTTCCCAGATGACTGCAAGGAAAATCCTGCAGGACCTGAGTTTCATGGCATCTTGCATCCTTCTGATACCTTTGGCAAGACTTCATATGAACCAATAAACAAAAAGAAAGTTCAACAACTCCAATACTGAAAAGAACAGGAACTTCCCAAAGAAACTCGTGCACGAAAGGATGTAAATTCTTTTCTTTTATTCCACAATCCTATAGCAGTTAAGCGCTTTCAACTGGAACCCAGTCTTCTTCAGAACAGTCAACAAGCACCATAACTTCCTTTTTATACATAAACCAATACAATCATTTTAAAAATTGCGCCAAAACACTTAAAGGTATAGTGCACATTCAGCAGCAATGACCATAAAAAATCAATATTTATAATCTTCCTAGATATTTGAATAAACCCATATCTAGTATATACAATAATTATACTATCAAACTATTAAACTATATAAAATATTTGTAAAACATTTGTATATTTAAAATATTTTTAAACATGTATGTAAACTATATATAGTATATTAAAAAACTCTATTTCATATTCATACTACTATCAATATTGGAAGACTTGAGACTTTATAATAAATCAATAAGTATATTACCAATACTATAATAACTCAATGACTTATACTAAGAGAGGACCAAGAAAGGTTTAATACTGATGGACTCGTTTAGTCCTGGGGTCTAGTAGCGTCTAATAAAATCTGCCATCTGCTTTCCAAGGCAGCTAGTTTCATCTTCAGTTCCCCCCAAATATTGAATAGCTAATGGTATCTATAATAGCAAACTGGAAAGTGTGCTCTTTACCATATTCATGGATATGTTTAGACAATGCATTCTTCATGTCCTTCCTCTGAATCTGTAAAGGTGTTCATATATACGCTTTTTGAAAACTCTTTCAGTCTTGCCTATGTAATACATAGGACAAGTACAACATGTAGCAATATATATCACCCTACTTGTATTACAATTTCCAGTTCTAGTTCTAATACATGTAGAGTTGAAGTTTTTAAGTCTAATGTATCTGGATTCATTAATAAACTTACACTGTTTACATCTGCCGCATTTTGTTGTACCTTTGTACATATCCTTTGTGGCATTATCATAATTGGCCTTCTCTAATAATCTTTTTAAATTAATGCCTGTCTTATATACAAATTCAGGAGAATTCCCCACATTACGTTCCAAATTCGAACTAACAAGTATATTCCAATGTTGTCGTAATATGTCCTTAATAAAACACGTATGTGGAGTGTAAGTCAAAATACATGCTCGACTAGAATAACTGGATGGCAGCCCTTCATGTTTTCATTAACTATGTAATTACCCAATAAAGGTACTTCTTACCCCATTCATTACCCACATATTCAATTGTATCCAGGAGCATGTGATCCGGATATCCACGATTACTAAATAATGTCCTAATGGTATCAAGTTCCATTCTCATCACAGTTTCTGTCGAAGACATCCTGCATAACGGATACACTGCCCCTTTCGATGTTTTTAAAATGTGGAGGATGGTTACTTGTAAAATGTAGGTAATCATTGGAAAAAGTTGGTTTGGAAAATTCTAGAAGTGAATGTATGTTGGTCAAGACCAACCAAGGCGTCCAAATAAGCAATGTCCACAGTACTAGTTTGATGAGTAAATTTTAAAAATGTAGAGGATAAATTGATGAAAGACATAAATTCTTGTAATTCCTCTATAGAGGCCTTCCACAAAATAAAAATGTCATCCAAAAATCTGGCATAGAATGAGATGTGAGTATAAAATGACTCTTAAATAACACTTCCTCTTCCCATTCCAGCATCACCATGTTGGCAAAGATGGGGCACAGCACCCATAGCAACACCTTTGTTTGCTTGAAATATTCCCCTTGAAACACAATGTAATTGTGATCCAACACCAGTCCCATCATGTCACACAACAACACAACCTTGTCCCAACTAACCCCTGCATGTTTCCTGAGGCTATTTGAGAAATGTTCAATTCCTAGTTCTCTGGGTATACTGGAGAAAAGATCGACCACATCAATGGTGACTAAGATGAGGTCTGGTCTCCAATATTCATGTTGTAATTTGCCCAAAAACTCCACGAATCTTTCATGTGTGGGATATTTCCATAAATGTGTTTTAGTTGATGATCAATCCATTTCCCTATGTTATAAGTCTTGGAATGGGAGCTGGAAATGATGGGTCTGAAGGGTGGTTGCTCCAAGGATTTGTGAAGTTTGGGTATGCCAACAATGGTTGCCAAAATGGGGTGGTCATTCTTCAAAAACATGTAAGTGTCATTTGTAATCCTGTTGTCTATTAAATATTCCTCTATAGCCAGATCTATACGATGGTGTCCGATGTTAATCTGATTTAAGGAGACATTTTCGTAAGTGTCTGCCTGATTTAAGATGTCATAAATGCAAGACTTGTATGCTTCAACATAAAAAAGTACTAACCCACCACCCTTGTCGGGTTTCATGATGCGTACTGCATGTTTTCCGTACCAACTACAGTTGCGCAAAAAGAGTTCCTATGTTCCTGTATCTCATCCCAGTATATCAAATTTTGAGAAATTGGTCAGTCAAGATATTTATAGACTACACAGGGACATTAGACATAGGAATTTGTTGTATAACGGTCCACCACAAAATCTCACTCAATCAGAAAAGGAATGTCTTAACCAAGTGATGCAGAATAAAGAGGTACGCATCATGAAACCCGACAAGGGTGGTGGGTTAGTACTTTTTTATGTTGAAGCATACAAGTCTTGCATTTATGACATCTTAAATCAGGCAGACACTTACGAAAATGTCTCCTTAAATCAGATTAACATCGGACACCATCGTATAGATCTGGCTATAGAGGAATATTTAATAGACAACAGGATTACAAATGACACTTACATGTTTTTGAAGAATGACCACCCCATTTTGGCAACCATTGTTGGCATACCCAAACTTCACAAATCCTTGGAGCAACCACCCTTCAGACCCATCATTTCCAGCTCCCATTCCAAGACTTATAACATAGGAAATGGATTGATCATCAACTAAAACACATTTATGGAAATATCCACACATCATGAAAGATTCGTGGAGTTTTGGCAAATTACAACATGAATATTGGAGACCAGACCTCATCTTAGTCACCATTGATGTGGTCGATCTTTTCTCCAGTATACCCAGAGAACTAGAATTGAACATTTCTCAAATAGCCTCAGGAAACATGCAGGGTTAGTTGGGACAAGGTTGTGTTGTTGTGTGACATGATGGGACTGGTGTTGGATCACAATTACATTGTGTTTCAAGAATATTTCAAGCAAACAAAAGGTGTTGCTATGGGTGCGTCTGTGCCCATCTTTGCCAACATGGTGATGCTGGAATGGGAAGAGGAAGTGTTATTAAGAGTCATTTTTATACTCACATCTCATTCTATGCCAGATTTTTGGATGACATTTTATTTTGTGGAAGGCCTCTATAGAGGAATTACAGAATTTATGTCTTTCATCAATTTATCCTCTACATTTTTAAAATTTACTCATCAAACTAGTACTGTGGACATTGCTTATTTGGGCGTCTTGGTTGGTCTTGACCAACATACATTCACTTCTAGAATTTTCCAAACCAACTTTTCCAATGATTACCTACATTTTACAAGTAACCATCCTCCACACATTTTAAAACATCGTAAAGGGGCAGTGTATCCGTGCTGCGAGGATGTCTCGACAGAAACTGTGATGAGAATGGAACTTGATACCATTAGGACATTATTTAGTAATGGATATCCGGATCACATGCTCGATACAATTGAATATGTGGGTAATGAATGGGGTGAAGTACCCCCTTTAGGGATACATAGTTAATGAAAACATGAAGGGCTGCCATCCAGTTATTCTAGTCGCATGTATTTTGACTTACTCCACATACGTGTTTTATTAAGGACATATTACAACAACATTGGAATATACTTAGTTCAATTTGGAAATGTGAAATTCTCCTGAATTTGTATATAAGACAGGCATTAATTTAAAAGATTATTAGAGAAGGCCAATTATGATAATGCCACAAAGGATATGTACAAAGGTACAACAAAATGCGGCAGATGTAAACAGTGTAAGTTTATTAATGAATCCAGATACATTAGACTTAAAACTTCAACTCTACATGTATTAGAACTAGAACTGGAAATTGTAATACAAGTAGGGTGATATATATTGCTACATGTTGTACTTGTCCTATGTATTACATAGGCAAGACTAAAGAGTTTTCAAAAGCGTATATATGAACACCTTTACTGATTCAGAGGAAGGACATGAAGAATGCATTGTCTAAACATATCCATGAATATAAAGAGCACACTTTCCATTTTGCTATTATAGATACCATTAGCTATTCAATATTTGGGGGAAACTGGAAGATGAAACTAGCTGCCTTGGAAAGCAGATGGCAGATTTTATTAGGCTACTAGACCCCCAGGACTAAACGAGTCCATCAGTATTAAACCTTTCTTGGTCCTCTCTTAGTATAAGTCATTGAGTTATTATAGTATTGGTAATATACTTATTGATTTATTATAAAGTCTCAAGTCTTCCAATATTGATAGTAGTATGAATATGAAATAGAGTTTTTTAATATACTATATATAGTTTACATACATGTTTAAAAATATTTTAAATATACAAATGTTTTACAAATATTTTATATAGTTTAATAGTTTGATAGTATAATTATTGTATATACTAGATATGGGTTTATTCAAATATCTAGGAAGATTATAAATATTGATTTTTATGGTCATTGCTGCTGAATGTGTGCACCTTTAAGTGTTTTGGCGCAATTTTAAAATGATTGTATTGGTTTATGTATAAAAAGAAGTGGTGCTTGTTGACTGTTCTGAAGAAGACTGGGTTCCAGTTGAAAGCGCTTAACTGCTATAGGATTGTGGAATAAAAGAAAATAATTTACATCCTTTCGTGCACGAGTTTCTTTGGGAAGACTTCATATGAGAAAGCTGCAATGGTATCTAAAAAACTTATGGTCTCAACACAACAACAGCCTAGAGGACATAATCCCACTTATTCCATGTCTGCAGAAGGAATTTCTATGGTGGGCTCAAGCCAGTCAACTAAACGAAGGCATGTCTTTCAACAGGCCTCAAGCAGACCAAATGATAACAGACGCCTCAGACCATGGATGGGGGGCGCACATGGAGGGCAGATGCATTCAAGGTCTCTGGATGCCAAAGGAAAGACATCTGCACATAAACCAACAGGAGATGTTGGCAGTGATACATGCCATCGAGACTTTCGAAAAACACTAAAACAGGGACATTTGCTAATAAGGACAGACAACACTACTGTCATGTGGTACATAAACAAGCAGGGAGGCACTCATTCTTACCCCCTCTGCAGACTAACAATGCTTCTCTGGGAAAAATCCCTGAGCCTGAGGATACATTTACAATCCCAGTTTGTACCAGGCAAGGACAATGTACTAGCGGACAATCTGAGCAGAGATTTCATGGATCCACACGAATGGATGCTACACCCTCACATTTTCTCTCAACTGGCAAGGACATGGGGAAGACCGGACGTAGATCTTTTTGCTTCCCACTTAAATCATCACCTGGAAAAGTTCTGCACAAGGACTCACCACCCTCTAGCTTGGAAAACGGATGCTCTCTCCTTCAGCTGGAATTCTCTAAAAATTTATGCATTCCCTCCCCTGCTGACCAAGGTGATACTGAAGATCAAAGCAGAATAACCAACAGGCATCTTGATAGCTCCAGACTGGCCGAGGCAACACTGGTACCCATTGCTATTGACCATAACTCGGACCAAGCCATGGCCTCTGACCCTATGGCCCCTGCTCCTAACTCAACACAATTACAGGACTGTACATCAAGACCTGAAAACATTGCATCTGACAGCCTGGAGGCTACCATGACTTCAGCACCAAACTCTCTATCCAAATCTGTTCAAGAGATCTTGCTGGAAGCACGCAGACCTTCCACCAGAAAAACCTATTCGGCCAAGTGGAAGAGATTCAGTATCTGGAATGCCAACAGGGGTCAGGACACAGCATTACTGAGTATCTCAAATAATAGAATACTTGGCAGAGCTATTTCATACTGGACTCTCATACTCCTCAATAAAGATTCATGCCTCAGCAATCTCAGCAAAATACAACTGTGACCCTCCAGTGTTTTCGCATCCTCTGCTAAGACAGTTTCTAAGAGGGATAAAGAATATCAAACCTCCCAGAAAACAGCCATTACCTGCATGGGACCTCAACTACGTGTTGGAAAAACTAACTCTTCCTCCATTTGAGCCAGCAGCAACCTCAGAAATGCAATTTCTGTCATGGAAGACGGCCTTCTTATTGGCAGTCACCTCTGCAAGAAGAGTTTCGGAGATACAGGCACTCATGGCAGTGCCCCCCTTCCACATTTTTCATCAAGACAGTCTCTCTAAAAACCAATCCTACATTCATGCCAAAAGTAATTTCCAGGGTGTCTCTAAATCATGCTATTCATCTACCTGCATTCTTCCCCAATCCTCAAAATAAGGGGGAAAAACTACTGCATACTTTGGACATACACAGACAACTACGTTACTACTTGGACAGAACTAAGGCCACCAGAAGGTCTAATCAGCTGTTTGTAGCCTATGCTGCTGGAGTACAAGGAAAAGCAATCTCCAAGCAAACAATTTCAAAATGGATTGGACATTGCATCAGATTCTGCTACTCTTTCCATGGAAAAGGTGCACCAGCCAATATCAGGCCACATTCTACCAGAGCTATAGCCACTTCCACAGCTTTCCTAAGAGGAGTGGCAACAAAGGACATTTTAGAAGCTGCTACATGGAGCTCCGTACATACATTTACCAAGCACTACAACCTGCCCTTATACTCCAGATCCCGAGCAGGCTTTGCTTCGGCAGTCCTGCAGGGGATTTTAGCTACACCATCCTTATCTTAGTTCCATCCACCCCCTGCTTGACTATGGTACTCAACCCATATGTTATGACTGCAGTTGCATTCTTGAAGGACATAGTACAGTTTTGTACCTACCATAAATGTAGATGTCCAATAGATATGCAACTGCAGTCGGATTTTCCCACCCTCCTACCCCTCTGTATTCTTCTTTTTGGGTCCCTACCCCTCTTCCCTTCAGCTGGGGGTATCTCCTATGGTGTATCTGTTTATTACTGTTGGGCATGTTTTGGATTATTTTATCCATTTACCAAATTTAGCCTTCCTAGGAGGGCACCTGGCATCTAGGGCAAGAAACACTGAAGAAGATGGCGTCGGCCGATGCCTTTGTACTCCAGCCGTTGTGACGTGGGAGAGGAGGCGACACCAGCCAACGCCGGACCCAGACTTTGGAGTTTGGCCGACCAAGGGCTGCCTGAGGCAGGACAACCCATATGTTATGACTGCAGTTGCATATCTATCGGACATCTACATTTATGGTAGGTACAAAACTGTACTTTCTTGGTACCAAGAAAGGACAAGACCTGGAGACCAATACTGGACCTATCTATTCTAAACACATATCTGGATATACCAAAATTCAAAATGTTGACTCTACAGCAACTCCTGCCCATGCTGGTAAGAAGGCTTGGCTTGTGACTTTAGACCTAAAAGAGGCATACCTGCATGTCCCAATCAGACAAACATGCAGAAGATACCTCAGATTCAAAGCTGGCTCAATGCACTACCAATTCTCTGCACTGCCCTTTGGCTTATCTACTGCGCCCAGCGTCTTCACAAAGTGCCTGGCACCAGTAATTGCATTCTGCAGACAAAGAGGAATACAAATATATCCTTACTTGGATGACTGCCTCATTCAAGCAGAGAACAAGGACATTCTACTACAGCATCTGGCATTTGTAAATAGATTTCTAACAAACCTAGGGTACACAGTCAATGAAAATAAATCAAAACTAGTACTCTCTCAAGAGATAATATTCCTGGGTGCAAGCTTAAATACAACTGCCCAGTTGTCTTATCTCATGCCAGACAAACAAAAGCAACTGACTACCTATTTCAACCTGTTGCCAACAAAGGCCCAGTTATCTGTAAGATAAATTCTGCAGGCTTTGGGCTTCATGGCATCCTGCATTCTACTAATTCCATATGCGAGACTGCATATGAGAAAACTTCAATGGTACCTAAAAAGTGTTTGGGTTCAACATTGCCACAGCCTGGAAACAATAATTACCCTCATTCCCTGCCTACAACAGGGGTTTTGATGGTGGGCGAAGGCTTGTCACCAAAACAAGGGACAGCCATTCTCCTTACCCCCAGCCAGGCAGACATTAACAATGGATGCATCAGGTTATGCCTGGGGGGCCCACATAGCAGGAAGATGTATTCAAGGCACATGGTCCGCAAACCAAATGCATCTACATATCAGTCAAAAAGAGATGCTAGCTGACAGCCTTCAAGGACCTACTTCATCTGGGACAATTACTGATAAAGACAGACAACACCACAGTCACGTGGTATATAAACAAGCAGGGAGGCAGTCATTCTTACCCCCTTTGCAGACTAGCCATGACTTTGTGGGACACAGCATTGACTTACCAAATACATCTGCAGGCACAATTCCTTCCATGAAAGATAAATACTCTGGCGGACAAACTAAGCAGAAACCTCATGGATCCCTACAAGTGGAAATTGGATCCACAAGTCTTCAACATGATAACAAGGAAATGGGGATGCCCGGATATAGATCTATTTGCCTCTCTTCACAACTACCAAATAAAAAGATTCTGCACAAGGACTTATCAAAGACAAGCATTGAAAGTGGATACACTATCTTTCATCTGGATAAACTTAGCAGTATATGCCTTTCCTCCACTGCCTCTCCTCCTCAAGGTACTCCTAAAGGTCAGACAAGAGAAGCCAAAGATGATATTGATTGCCCCAGACTGGCCCCGCCAGTACTGGTATCCTATCCTAAGGAACTTGTCTCAATGCCCTGCTTGGACCTTGCCTCAAATACCTCATCTACTATCTCAGCAAAACAATCAGATCCTGCACAGCCAACTAAAGACCTTAAATCTGGCAGCATGGCAGATAAGGTAGCCATGTCTAGTACCTTTAATTATTTTTATTGGGTTAGACTGTATCTTACTCAAGAAAAGTGCCATGGTGGAGGACTTGTAAAGTGTTTTAATTAGTTCAATGAATTATTCAGGGGTACTGCAATGACAGTGTTAAGTATAGAAAATCCAAGTTTACTCTATCAAATGCTTTAGTTGCATTCAAGGCGAGAGCATATCTGGGGTGTTTATCTTTCCTCAGTAGTTGAATAGCTGCATCTAAAGTGAGAATATTGTCCCATGTTTGCCTGCCCATCATGAAACCAGATTGTTCAGATAATATAATGCTGGATGGTATTGTTAAGGCAGTCTCAGATGAGCCAAAACTTTAGTCAGAATGTTTATATCTGTATTTATAGACCAATTGGCCTGTAGTTCATGGGGTTCTTATTATCAGAATTAGGTTTTGGTAAAACTCACCCTGCCTCCTTTTGAGCCAGCTGCTACAGCTGATATAAAGGTTTTATCATGGAAAACAGCTCTGCTCCTAGCAATAACCTCTGCAAGACGAGTCTCAGAGCTACAGGCACTCATGGCTGTGGAACCCTTTATTATTTTTTGTCCAGACAGGGTTTCTCTGAGGACAAACCCGATATTTATGCCTAAGGTAGTGTCCAGTGTGGCCCTTAACCAAACTATTCATCTGCCTACTTTTTATCCAAACCCACAGAATAAGGGGGAGAGAATTCTGCATTCTGTGGACATACACAGACAGCTATGCTTCTACTTGAACAGAACCAAAGCCTTCAGGAAGACAGAGCAGCTACTAGTGGCATATGCTGTGGGATCACAAGGAAAGGCTATTTCAAAGCAGACTATTTCAAAATGGATAGGCCACTGCATTCGTTTCTGCTATTCACAACATGGCCAGCCAGTGCCTAAGGGCATTAGACCACATTCAACCAGAGCAGCAGCCACTTCAGTAGCCTTCCTCAGAGAAGTACCAACCAAAGACATTTTAGAGGCTGCTACCTGGAGTTCAGTGCTCACCTTTACAAAGCACTATCATTTACCACTCTACTCTAAATCCAGGGTAGGCTTTCCACTGCAGTTCTGCAGGGCCTCATAGCCGCTCCTAATGCCATTTAGCTCCAGCCTCCCAACCATAGCTTTGGGATTCAACCCAAGTGTAATGACTGCAACAGTGAAACACGAAGAACATAGTACAGTTGTGTACACTTACCATAAATGTAGATGTTCGAGTGTATTCACTGTTGCAGTCCAGGTTACCCACCATCCCCCATTTCTTTGCTGGAACTTATCTGTACTTCTCTAATCTATACAATCTATGTGGTGTATTTGCTTGTAGATGAAGGTATAATATATTTTGGAACATGCATATTTTTAGCCTACCCTTTTGGGGGCACCTGACATCTGAGGCAAGAAAAACTGTAGAAAATGGCTTCGGCTGCATCTTTTATACCCCTGGCACACTGACGTCAGGGAAGAGGCGACAGCAACCAACGCCGGACCTAGACTTTGGAATTCAGGCCGACTGAGGGTAATCTGTCAGCAGGATAACCCAAGTGTAATGACTGCAACCGTGAATACACTCGAACATCTACATTTATGGTAAGTGTACACAACTGTACTTTTTCCCTGATTTCGTCTGTGGTTTTATTTTTAAGTGTAGAAGTCTCAAATTATTAAGTTTTTGATTAATGGATATTGGGCTAGATTTAATACCTTGATCCCTATTGTTAAGTTAAAGTTTAAATGAATTGGTTGCAATAGCTTTAGAATATGTGAAAGGCTTAGAAATTCAGAAATTTCCTGGAACATGAGAATTTTATGATTAAGTAAGTTATGTACTTTAATTTTATTTTTTTAAGTTTGGAATGTCCATGAAGGGAAGGACTTTGGGCTTAAGTCTGTATTCTTTAATGGGATTGTGCCATAATTTAACCCACAGTGGGAACCAATCATTGCTCAGTGGGTTATATTCAGCAATCTGAATAATTCTGTTGGAACATATTTTATAGTACAGTTCAAAATCCGATAACCCCATGTCTCCTTTTTCGGTTGGTAGTATTAATTTTGTATAACTATTTCTGGTTGTTTTCAGATACCAAATAAATTTGGATAGGTCCTTATTTACTTTTTTGAAAATCGATTTACTAATTGTAATATTAGTGGCATTGAGCTGGTGTAGATGTTTCAGAAGAATATTCATTTTAACTATTGCAATTTTAGATAATAGTAGGAAATTCATGTTTTCCCATCTCTGCATATCTAGTTTTACAGCCGTCCATTTTTTTAGAAGGTTATTTTGCATGTTTGATTTATGATTATGCTCAAAGTTTACCCCTAAGTATTTAAGTGAGTAGCTTGTTTAATAGAAGTGTGTGGAAAATAAGCTATATTATTACCCAGGGGGTTAAGTGGGAATATGAAGGTGTTGATTTCATAATTTGACACTTTAGAAAAATTCTCAATAGCATTTAGGATTTGTGTTTAGGTCTGTATTTGGTAATTGAAAATATATGTTAATGTCATCTGCTTATGCTGTTAAGGTTAGGTTATTATGCAGAATCTCTGGAATATGGTGGAATGTTCTTTGTTTTATATATAGAAATAAGGGTTCAATATAGAGGTTAAAGAGAGAGGGTGATAGGGGGCAGCCTTGTCTAGTACCTTTAATTATTTTTATTGGGTTAGACTGTGTCTTGTTCAAGAAAAGTGCCATGGTGGAGGACTTGTAAAGTGTTTTAATTAGTTCAATGAATTATTCAGGGGTACTGCAATATGACAGTGTTAAGTATAGAAAATCCAAGTTTACTCTATCAAATGCTTTAGTTGCATTCAAGGCGAGAGCATATCTGGGGTGTTTATCTTTCCTCAGTAGTTGAATAGCTGCATCTAAAGTGAGAATATTGTCCCATGTTTGCCTGCCCATCATGAAACCAGATTGTTCAGATGATATAATGCTGGATGGTATTGTTTTGAGTCTGTTGGCCAAAATTTTAGTCAGAATGTTTATATCTGTATTTATAAGAGCAATTGGCCTGTAGTTCATGGGGTTCTTATTATCAGAATTAGGTTTTGGAATGAAAATAGTCTTAGAGTTATTAAGGTAGATGTCAGTGAGGCCCCTTTTAGTAATAAAATTGTATAATTTCAGAATGGGTGAGAGTTTGGATGCAACGTTTTTGTAAAAATTAGAGGTGAACCCATCAGGCCCAGGAGATTTATTTAATGTTAGCTTCTTAATTACATTTGTAATTTCTTCAGTTGAGAGGGGTGCTTTAACGGGTCAGCTTGATGATTTTCAATTGTTGGAATTTTTATATTGTTAAGAAAACTTTTACAGTGCTCTACTGAGGTTTGTTTCTGGGATCCATATAGTTTTGTATAAATATTTACAAAGATATCCATTATTTCCTGATTTGTATTTGCTGTTTTGTTGTTCTATGTTATTTCAGTTATATTGGGAGCTGACTGGTGTGCATTTATTAGTTTTGCTAATAATTTGGATGTTTTCTGTGTCAGGTCTGCATATCTAGTGAGAAGTTTCATTTCTGTAAAATAATAGTTTTGACTATGCACTATATATAAATCTCTTTGTAATTTCAGCAGATTATTTTTCCAGTTCTAGGTTAAAGTTATGTTGTTTTTGCTCAATTTCTTTAATTTCAGAATGTAATTTAATCTCTTTATCCTTATTTTTTCTTTGCATTAGGATGCTTTGTGAATTAAAATGCCTCTTCTCCTTGCTTTCATTGCAGCCCATGTTATATCAAAGGGTATATTGATATCTAGAAAGTTATTCTCTAAGTCATCAAGAGAGCTATTTCCTGTATGATGTCTTGTTTTAACAAAAGGTCTGGATTTAGGGACCATACAAAACATTTAACGTTATCTTGGTTAATTTTTGACCAGTTTATTTTAAAGGTTATCTAGAATGATCCAAGAGAAATCTAGGTTCAGCACTATAATTAAGCTCTAATTTTAGAAAGGAATCTGTTATTAGAAAGAAATCTATTCTAGACCATGATTTGTAGCAAGGTGAATGATATGTGTAATTTACCTTAGGATTAGTGTCATGTTTGAGTTTGTAGGGGTCTATTAATGAAACTTCTGTAACAAGGTCTTCTAATGCTAAAACAGGTAGTAAGCTCTTATTTCATCAAGCATACAGTTGAGCATTGCTGGCTAGTCTGCTTAACGTCCAGGTCACAAAACTGACGCATGTCAGGGGTCTAGCAAAACTGTTCCTTTAATTGTGTACTTAAACTTAAGTATGATTCTGTGGGAGGTCTGATGAAAGAGTCTTCATTGTTTCTGTCATTTTGTGGTGTGGATACAGCCTTAAATCACTTGCTGGTATAAAACCAGTGGAAGAGAGCTGCTCTCCCACTACAGCCATTCAGTAGGGCAAGAGCTGATAAGGGAAAACATGTTTTACTTTCTTACAGCTGCTCACAATGTGGGGCCTGTTTTTTTTTTTCTAGTTTTTGCATGTAATAATAGCCTTATAAAGGTGAACCTTGAAGAAACAGAAAACTGACAACTGTTTGGTGATTATAGACACAGCTGCTCACTACTTCAATGAGCTGTTAAGGCTTGTACTCCCTGAGAATTTAAGCAAGAGGTGGAAACAGAAGATCTGATGATGTCAATCTTCATTTATTCTTGACTGATGGGTTCGATTCTGATCCCTCTGAACTGACTCGGCCGTTATACAAAGCTCACACCAGCCAAACAAACTCGAGCTAAGGCTCTACCCATATTGCCTCTCTTCCCACTACCTCAGATCTCATTTGCCACGTAGAAAATTGGACATGTCAAGCGATGCACTCAGCTAAGTGCCTAAAAATTTCTTCTTGTTCTAATAATAGTGTTAAAATCTTTAAATTCATTACTAGTTAGTGTTGTTGATACCTTTTTGAGTGAGTGACACTTTTTGGAGCTTTCTACCCCGTATTTTACCTTACAGTAATACTCTTTACCATTGTTGGCAGTAGGCCTCCTTTTCCTTCTTACTATTGGTAATCTTTAATACCCTCGTTGGTATTTTTTTCTTCTGCTTTTCTTTCCTTTCCCTTACACATTTGGGTATACTTTTTATACCATAGTTGGTATATCCTTTAAAAAATATATATTTAATTGAGCTCCTTTCTCTCTTTTTCTACAAGTGTGTGTGTGTGTGTGTGTGTGTGTGTGTGTGTGTGTGTGTGTTATGCATCACTAATTGGCAACGTCAGAGAAACAAAAAGGGACCTCTGGGTTTAAACAGTGTAAGGACTGTGGCAGAAAGATGCCCAACTCTGATGGGCATCTTTCTTGCGTCTACTATCTAGCTATCCCTCACTTGGAAGTTCCATGTAATATCTGTAAGGGCTTCAGCACCTGAACTCTTGCAAAGAGATGAAATAAGGTAATTCTGAAAGGCTTATAAAAGTGTCATTTTCGTGAAGCTGTATCTGAGGCAAAGACTTCAAAATCTCCAAAGTCTGAGACAAAAAAACAAAGCCATTCGGTACCATCTTCCCCGAAGGTACATGATTCAAAATCACAAAAATCCCAGGTTCCAACAGTCTCTTCAGAACCGAAGGCAAAATTATCTAAAATGTCACCAACTTCTGCTCTGGCATCAAAGACAAAATCAGCATCGGTGCCAACTACTGAACCACCTCAAACCACTTTGGCACCAATGACGTCTTCAGCACTGACAATAGTTACATCTACACATTCAGTTCCATTCTATAAAACAGACCATGGTCCCGAAGGTTGATGGTTTAAATATTCCCTGGACTAGATATTCCCTTCAGTAGACCCCTTTTTAGGTCAGCAGCTGAGTCCCTTTGTGGACAGACCAGAGTCCCCTTTGGGAATGTCCATCCTTTCCTTGAGGACTCTCTCAGAATTGGATGTAGTCAGATTAGTGGACCAGCATTTGGCAGATATAGGCTTTCCTGTACCCTCACAGATCTCCCTCCTGGAGCCGAGGCTTAATCTTCCAGGACTCCTACATATATTGCTCCTTCAACCTCCTTCCAGGTCATGGAGCCCATTGCTTTGATGCTTCTGGTGCCAACTGCCTCAGTGCTGATGGTGGATCTCACCTCAGTGCTGGAATCTAGTCTATGGTCTTCGGCTCCTTCAGATCCATCACACCCACAGGACTGAGACTTGGTTGTCAGTTCTGAGATCCTTAGACCATCTCCAGTTGTTTCTGTGGCTCTTGAAACCATGGCAATTTCAAGTCCACTCTCAGCTCCTACTCTGGGAGGTGCCTCATCTGAGCGGGATGTGACCCCAGTTCCAAGGTTGACTTTCTTGGTTCCTGGCTTCCATCCCTCTTTGGGCTGGCCTGCCTTCCAGATTATGGAGAGAGCTTTAGCTTCAGCAGCCTCCCAGTTGGCTCCATCCCTGGAGTGCCATATTTTTGTTCCCTCTAGTTCACAACTGCCACAATCTGCTATGTTTGGACAGCGGGCACAAGAGCTGCAAGATACGGTAGTTCAGGGCCGCCCTCTTTGGAGTCCTCCTCAGAACTTCCTCCTGAGGAGCCATGCCATAAGAGAACATGCAAGAAAAAGCACCTGGATTCTCTAGAAGAATCAGTCACTGAGGATACAGATTACGATGAAGGTGAAGGGTCCCCACGGTCATCCCCTGAAGATGTTTCTGTTGGAGACATCCTGGAAATATTAAAACAGAGGGGTGATTGTAAGCCCTCAAACCCATCCTCTGAGGAATCTATTTTCTAGCAAGCTTTAAGTGCCCATCCTTCTAGGGTGACCCCCAACCACTGATGATCAAATTAAATTGGTTGTTCAGCAAGCATGGAAGCCTCCTGACATCACAGAGCCTATTCCCTGGAGACTGGATAGGATTTATTCAGCCCCAGAGGATCAGCTCCATTGGTCTAAGGGTGTAGCAGTGGATGCATTGGTGGTGGTGGCAGCCACCAAAAAGGAACTTGATGAAGGCAGTTCAACTGTCCATCCCCCTAACCAAGATTACGGATGATGAACAGATTTGGGAAGTGGGTCTTTGCTTCATCAACCTTCGGTATTTGGTCCTTGAACTTTCTGGCACACTTCACTAGACTCCAAAGGGATCTGATAACTGAGCTTTCAGACACGCTAGCAGGATGCAGGAGCAGTGTCTGATGAGGTTTGAGATAAGTTTGCCTCTCAGCTTGTCACCCTGGAGTCGATCTCAAATTTGTCTATGCGGCTTATTGTGCATACAGCTGAAGGGACGTTTACATCAGCAGGTACAGGCGCTGTCATTAGGTGCCATGTGTGGATGCACTTGTGTGATTTTGCGGACCCCTTCAAGCCTTCCTTTGTCAATGCTCCTTTTGATGCTACTTCATTGTTTGGTCCCAAAGTTAGAGACATGTTAGCCAGGTGTGAAAAGGATGGAAAGACCCATTCTGTTGTGGGCATGTGTTTTTCCTCTCCACAATTACCTTAATCCAGAAATCAGAGGAGTGGAAAAATGTGGTTCAAGAAGACCCAAGGGCCTTTTGGGACACACGTGATGAGTATTCCCACTGGGGCAGAGCGAGGAACTCTTCTGGAAGACACCTCTCCAGTGGAAGAGGGGGTCCACATAACCAGGGCTCCAGAGATTCCTTTTCTGGACAACCCTACCAGTGCTCCTGAGCGGAGGCCTGATTGCTTACATCTGGAAGCAGTCGGGGAAGATTTTCTCTGCATCATTCAGCCTGGCTCACAATAACATTGGATTCCTGTGTGCAGACAGTAATTAATAAAAAAAAAAAAAAAAAATTGAACAGATGGAAAAATGCTCACTTTATTTAAATAACAAACAAATCTTTCGGGAATGTCCTTTCTTCAGTGTTAAAATCAAATAATACTAAAACATTATTTTATAGTATTTTTTCAAACAACCTACATGACACAGCCACCCAATGTATGATTAAACATTAAGATATCATTAAACATACAAACATTTCTAAAAGACACAGCATTTAACAAGCATAAATATCATATATATATATATATATATATATATATATATATATATAAAATATATTTGTCATTATAAAAAGAAAGAAAAATTCTTTCCCCAAAGATAATAAAATCAGTCCAATTTTTACTTTTCTTAATAAAATATGCATAATCTAATCAAAAAACAGATTAAGAACAACAATATTAATTTTCCATGCTTCATGTATACTAACAAAAAAAATCTTATTAAAAAAAATTTTATTAGACACTTCATATGTGCATAACTTCCTAATACATACATATACATACCTGATGCAAACATAGTTAGTGGAATAGCTAACTATCTATATTGTTTCTGTCTAAAGTCCAGCACTGGTTTAAGTGTTATTCTATTATTCAGTCATGGTGTTCTATCTGCTGCAAATCTTACTATCCACTTATATTCAGACATTTCTAACTTATTATTCTGATCATCAAGTCTTAAATTTTTATGTATAACTTCTAATACCTTAAACTTAAAGTTGTGTGAATTACCCTTATCCATTCTATGTTGTGCAAACGCATTAGATGGAATATTCCTTTTCATATCAGACCTGTGTTCAATGATATGGTCTTTCAAACATCTTGAGCATTTTCAAACGTAAAATCCCTGGCATTGTGTGCATGTAGCTAGATATACGACCACAGTAGTTTTACAAGTTGCTGCACATTTTATTCTATACACTAGTTTACTTATTGGATGCTCGAAGTATTTTTTGTCACAAATGTCTGAGCAGCAACTACAATTATAGCAAGGAACTCTTCCTATATTGCATATTATTGGATTGATTAAGTTCACTTTAAAATCTTTAAAACATAGCCTTCTTTTTAAATTACTCATATTTCTGTACACAAAATAAGGTTTATTGCTGTGTAGCCAACACTTATGCTAAATATAGTATAATTCAATGAAAAATGTTATATATTATGTGATAATAATAATGATAATAATAATAAAAATAATAATCAGCGTTTTGTTTGTGACTGTTTTTTTTTGGAAGAAATGAACAAAATTATGATTAAAATATTCAAATTATATTTAATTCTACAAACTTTGAATAATTTTACAAACTTAATTCTTTACTATTCATAACCTTTTTGGATGCTTGAGATTTATTTGGGGATCTGATAATAAACTAAAAACTTGTGCACATAAGAAAATAATATACATGTGATGTGATACACACATGCTAATGCACATGTATGCATTTGGCATTTTAAGGGCATTATTATTAAGAATTATTAAGAATTAGTAGGCTGAATAAAGTAATTCTGAAAATTGATGAACAACAGGAAGAGAATCAAATGGAGTTTCAAAAAAGACATGATGACATGGATAAAGTTACAAAAAAAAAAAAATAAAATGGGATGGAGAATGAATGATGCATTATTTATTTTAGCAATTATTTTATTAGTACTGATAAAAGAAGTGAATTCATCCTATATGGTGAGGGTGTATATCATGACAAAGTATATGACAGCAAACATAGAAACAATAATGGCTAAATAAAATGGCCAGTCTTGATGGTTCAACATTGATTTATATGCATTGTTGACAATAAGCCTTATTTTGTGTACAGAAATATGATAATTTAAATTTAAGGCTGTTAAAAGAAGATTAGGTTTAAGTATGATTAAAATATCCAAATATATGCAATATGAAATTGCATATGCTGCTATTGCAGCTGCTGCTCAGATGACAAAAACACAAAATATTTCGAGCATCAATAGAAAGTAATAAGTGTATACTTGTAAATGTGCAGCAACTTGTAAAACTACTGTGCACAGTATATCTAGCATATAACACACACAAATGCTCAATTTTTTCACGTTTGAAAATTGAAAAGATGTTTTGATCGGCCATATCACTGAACACAGGTCTGATATGAAAAGAAATATTCCATCTAATGCGTAATTCACAATAAGAATGGAAGTTTAAGAATTCACACACAGAAAAGTTACTTAATTGAAGTTATACATAATATTTAGTTAGACTGATGATCAGAATAATAGAGTAGAAATGTTCTGAATATAAGTGGATAGTAAGATTTGCAGCAGAATAGACAAAACCACCTGAATAATAGAATAACACTTAAACCAATGCTGGACTTTGGAGCAGAAACAATATAGATAGTTAGCTATTCCACTAACTATAGGAAGTTATAGGTATGTATATGTATGTATTATTAAGTTATAAATAAATGATTGAAATAATAAAATTTTTTTAAATAAAAATTTTTACATTGGCTTTAATCTGTGAAAAAATTAATATTGTTCCAATCTGAAAATTTTTAGATTAAGCATATTTTTATTAAGAAATATAAAAGAAAGTTTATTTATTTATATTGATAAAAATATTTTAGAGATATATTTATAATGACAAATATATTATATATATATATATATATATATATATATATATATATGTGTATATATATATATATATATATGTATATGATATTTTGTAATTCATTCAGAACTGTGCTTGTCTTTAGAAAATTTTGTATCTTTGTGTGTCTTAATTAAAATTGATCATACATGTTTGGCTGTGTCATGTGGGTAAATTTGAAAAATACTATAAAATAATGTTTTTTTATTTAAAACACTGAAAAGAAGGGACATATTTCTTTGTTTTTATTTAATAAAGTGAGTGTTTTCCATCTTGAAAAATTTTTTTTTTATTATTTGGAGTTATAAGGATAGAGTGGAATTGAAATAAATTTAACTTTTTACTTGGTGGTAATTACCAGAGTTTACGCATTCCCTTCAATCTCTTTTCCCAAGCCCCAAAGGTGAGACCCCAATGTTTTCAAAGCCAAAGAGGGTTTCTAGCAGCAGACGAAATTAAAGCTGCTTCAAAAGAGAGTCATTCATTTCTAAACAAGACCAGAGATCTGGATCCGGATTCTACTCAAGATTCTTTAGTGCCAAACAAGACAGGATACTGGAGACCAATCTTGGATCTCAGCCTATTGAACAAATTTGTGCAACAGACAAAATTCTGGATGGTCAAGGTTCATTCTATCCTTCCCTTTCTAGAGAAGGACGATTGGATGTGCTCTATAGATCTTTAGGATGCATATTGCCACATAAAGATGAATAAGTGCTTCAGAAGATATCTTCACTTCTGGCTGAGGCATATTACTTGTTTTGAGCACACCCTGCACATTTCACCACATCCCCCAGCGTGTTCACCAAATGCATGGCAGCCACAGCAGCTCATTTGAAACTACAGGGATTCCGTGTGTTTTCATATCTAGATTGCTGGCTCCTCACCACCCCCTCCAGGCATCTATTTATCTTGGAAGTCCCTCTTCCTAGTAGCTATCATGTCTGCTAGGAGAATCTCCTGCTAGGAGAATTCCTAGTAGCTATCATGTCTGCTAGGAGAATTTCAGAGTTACAAGCTTTGTGTGAACCACTCATATAGCATCTTCCACAAAGAAAGAGCATCACTCTGAACTAATCCCTCCATCCTTCCAAAAGTTATATCCGAGTCCAATATCAACCAAACTATAGACTTACCAGTCTTCTTCCCAGATTTTTCAAACAAAGGAGAGTACTGCTTGCATATGTTGGATGTCCATAGACAATTATGTTTTTACTTGGACAGAACAAAATCCTCTAGAAAATCAGACCGACTATTCCTATCCTTTTCAAGTACCAGATTGAGGAAGCCAGTGTCACCTTGTAAAAATGGTTAAGAGACTGCATTACCTTTATATACAACCAGAATAAACTCAAACTACCAACAGAAGTTAGAGCTCATTCTACGCAATCTCTTTCCACTTCAGCGGTCTTCCATTGCAGAGCTTCTATGGAAGACATATGCTCAGTTGCAACTAGGGCAACCCTATCACTCATTACAAATTAGACATGGTCTCCGGGGAAGAGCATCCTTTGGCTCTAGGGTGCTCAGGAATATTCTTTCTTAGGGCCGCCCAGGATCTAAAGTAGCTTTGGACTCTGTCTCATCAGTCAAGAATAAATGAAGATTGTCAACATCATATAAAGAAGTTATGTTCTTACCATAACGTTCCATCTGTATTATCAATCTTCATTCATTCTTGATATCCCACGCTCCTGCCCCCTCTTAGAGACTTCCAGGAGGTTCAGAATTAGTCCTGGGGTTTCATAGGGTTGTTCCTCAGACAGGGCTTATGTATTTTCTTAACTGATAGGGAAACTCGATCTGAGGTAATGGGAAGAGAGGCAGTATAGGTAGAGCCTTAGCTTGAGTGTTTTTGGCTGGTGCGAGCTTTGTGTAATGGCCAAGTCGATTCCGAGGGATCAGAACCGAACCCATCAGTCAAGAATGAATGAAGATTGACAACACAGATGGAACGTTATGGTAAGAACATAACGTCTATTTCTCTCTCTCTACTTTTTTTCAATAGAAACCCTGAAATGTTTACTTGCATGAGGTTTATAACCAACCAGCTTAGGAGGTAGGAGTAAACTGTAAAAACAGGAAAAAAATCCACAATCATTGGGAAAATATGAGCAAGACCACAACCAGAGATGTTCACCAGTGTAGTCCACAGCTTATCAGTCTTCCAAAGCTTCCCCAGGGCTCTGGCCAATGTCCTTTTTCTAGCCCAGGGACATTGGTAACATATAAGGTACATCAACTGGCATTATATTTAAATTTGTCTTGCTACGGGCAAATGCATCTCTGCAGTGCATATAGTCTTTTGCTGAAAATATTTCAAGCTTGCAAATACTAAAGCACTGCCTGGGATTCCCTGCTGGATGAGGAAAGTAAACCTATATTTTTTTGTCTGTGATAGAGCTGTTTTTTGTGTTTTTGTTCTATGTGGGAGAAAGACAGTTAACTAATCTAGGCTGCACATTCCACGTTTTTTTTATGGGTTAATTTCCCCTTGAGTGATACTTAAGTACATAGTGAATTTCTGGCCCTTTGTCTTTTGCTGAAAATATTTCAAGCTTGCAGAAACTAAAGCACTGCTGGGGATTCTGTGCATTTGTTTCCCACCCACCCTGTCCTTTGTTGATCTGCTTTTTAACCCTGGTGATTTTTAACCTGCCCACCCCTACTGGAAATTGAGCTTAATAAACTCCTCCCTTTCTACACTACTGTTGATGTACTGAATTATTTATTTGCCTTTCCTTTTGCTTGTATTGAAAAATGCATTTTGCCTCTCTCTCATTGACTGTTCTACTCCTTTACTGTGCTTTTGCATTGGAGAACTGGGATTGTTAGTGTGGTGGCAGTAGGTGTTTGTCTGGTCTGTCTGAGTTGGGGAAATGCACAAAAGGGCTATAAGTATTTTTTTGCACTTCTCTTAAATACTATGACTGTACTTAAGCAGTTTCTAAAAAAACTGTACTGTCTGCTGCTGCTTTAAGTAGTTAATTGCACTGTATTACATCTTATCTGTTAGTTGTAGGGCTGTTACAGGTAGTTTGTGTGGTGTTACACTTGGGCTCTAAACCAGCTACTCTACATTAAGCTGTTTTTCTGCACCCTCGTGACAGAAGTGTGCTGATCTACTGCATTTAAATGTTTTACTACATTAACTGGCACCTTTTTGACTGTTTTTTTTTTTGTTTGTGCCTGCTTCATTAGCTGCACTTGTTTTGCACTGTAATATTTAGCATAGACTAGATCCATACTTGCTGAATCTAGCCTGCTTTTGATATACTTGAAGTCAATTCTAGCCATTTTACATTGAGGGCTCCCCTACACCCTTGTGGCAGAAGAGTGTGCATATAGCCTTGTCTGAGCTGGGGATTGCTGGAGGAAGGATCATTGTGTTATTTCCTATTGACAGACTAATTTAAAACTGTTTAATTTCACCTGTATATAATCCTTGCGTTTGTGTGGGTTTTGTCTCAACCAGAGCTGCTGTGTGTTTGGTCCCCTTTGCCAGAGATGTTGTGTGTTTCTGCTTGAATCCAGGCCATCCAAAACTAAGACCAAGAAATTAAGTTTATTTTGTGCTTTATCTGTACTTTTTCAACTACATTTAAACTACATTTAACTGTTTTACTGCATTAATTGTTGCCTTTTTGACTTTTTTCTGTCTGTGCCTGCTTCATTATCTGCATTTGTTTTGTACTGTAATAGTGCTTAGATAGAATAGACTAGATCCAGACTTGCTGACTCTAGCCTGCTTTTTATACACTTTAACTCAAATCCAGCCATTTTACATTAAAAATGCCTCCCCTGCACCCTTGTGGCAGCAGTGTGTGGATATAGCCCTGTCTGAGATGGGGAATTGCTACAGGAAGGATCATTGTGTGATTTCCTATTGGCAGATTAGTTTAAAACTGCTTAATTTCACCTTTATGTAAGCCTCACTTTTGCATGTAGCTGTGCACCACACAACAGGGGTTAGTATTGCCCTGTATAGTAGCAAACTCCTAGAAACTATTTTTTCCCTAGACATTTGTCCGTTGAACCCTCCAAAACTTCCTTGCTATACTGCAGGCAACTCAGCTGAGCACTGACCAGGGTCACCACACTCCTTCCTCCCTAGTCTTCAAGAGAATAAGCCCCTTTGTTTAGTTGAGTTAGTCGTAGAGCAAAAGCTATTCCAACTTACCTACTCCCTAACTAGAAATTACAGTTTAACCTGCTACAATGGACAGCCAGTTTCCCAACATTTCTCCAGCTAGTCTTATTGACATGGGTTTCCTAGGGCAATGTAGTAATCGCCTCATGTATACTGGCAACCACTTGCTTCTAAAGCAAACAAATACAGTATGTGAGAGAGGTAACTATACCATGAAGCTAAAATCACTCCTTTTGTGTAACAATAAACATGACCCCAAACAGGTTGTCAGTGCACACAAACCTCTCTTCTCACACAAGACAAGGTCAAGTTACATAGACTCACCTACATGGAGGTACTTACTAAGAGCTTACCAAAGGACCAGAGACTTCCCAAGCACAAACAGATCACACGTCCAGGAATATGAACACACCCCACTTCACATAGCAACACACATGCAAGTGTCTCAACAAATAAGCCCCTAAGGCAAAACACCTCAAAACCTAATTGCCTAGTCATAGGTGATTCCCCCTCACCAGGCTGGACAAGGAGAAAATCACAGTTAGCTGCCTGTCAAGTGCCAGGATCCATCAAATTACACACGCACTCGTCACTCAACAATTACCATTATGACTTTATCATAGTACATGTTGGAGTGAATGATTTGAGGCGTTTATATTACCTCATCGAAATTTTACTGCAAAGAAGCAATAAATGTCGAACACAATTGATCAATGCAGTAAAATATCGAATGAGTATAAAAAAACAAAAAAGAACAAAAAAAAAACTAAAGGGCGTAGGCAGGGGGGCAAGCCCCCCCACTACTTAAATATACCAACTCCGAGACCACACTACATTGAGATTTCCATTTACCTGGCTGATATTCTTCACTTTCGATATTGTCATGCCGACAATATCAGATTCGATATTGTCAGCTTGCGACAATACAATATAGACCCAATTTGAGACATACCTATTTGGACTATGTGAAGGCAGACATGACTGAACTCTCAGATTATGCATCCTAGGCAGGTATGTCCGTAGCACTAAGTAGCATTTTACCTTCACCCAAGATGATGCCACAATACAGACAAAAAATGATCGACTTCAACAATTGGCTTAGCTTTTAGTGTCAATCCAAGGGGATCCAGCATCTGTCATCCTGGGAAGATATGGTCAACAGACCATGCTTCTTTGCCAGAAATGGTTTTCACTTGTCTCCTCTAGGCTTTCTGATACTGGCAAAGATGCTTGCATACCCCATACTGCCTTTTTAGGCAATGTCAAAACAAAAAAATTCCCGACGTAAAGAAACCCACTCAAGACAAACTCAGGGTTATACTGCTTAATGCTAGGAGCCTCCTCAGAAAACTGTACTCACTGGAAGCACTCCTCACCTTAGAAGATGCTGACATCTGTGCAGTCACTGAGACATGGTTCAAGGCCGAAGAGAGCACCCCAGCCATACAAGGCTACAACGCTTTCCACATGTTCAGACCCCAAAACAAGTGTAAACCAAAGGTGTAGGTGTATCCATCTTCATTAAATCAAAATACACCTCAAGACTGGTTAATCAGTATGACTCTCTAGAGCTATTCCAGGTGCAATTAAATATAGGTAAAACACCCTACTACGTCATTGCTAGCTACAGGTCCCCCACTATGAACCAAGAGACACACACCAACTACCTGGACTTGCTAGAATCACTCCCTATACATTCAAACACTTTGGTCATGGGAGATATCAACTCTACTTCCATAGACTGGACAACATACACAAGCATAAATGCAATTCCCCTGAGATTCCTGGACTTTGTAATTCAGGTGCTCTGAACAGCTAGTCTCCACACCTACAAGGGGCTCGAATGTCCTGGATCTGGTACTTACCAACATGGGGGGTGTCACTGCACTACTCTCTCTGCGTTGCCCTCCCTGCTGATGTCAGACCATAAATCTGTCTGGTTTTAAGTACAGATCAGACTGGACACCTCACAGGAGCAAACAAACTGAAAAATGTATCCAAAGCAAACTTTAGCCTACTAAGCAAAGGTATAAAAAGTTTCAAAACCAGTGCTAACACAGCCAACAATGACTCCTATGCAGAGGAGTACACAAATGTTTTGTATAGACATTTAAACTCCTGTACAGACTCTGCTGTACCTGTCAGGATCAAAACCAGATCCTCCCAAAGAAACAGGCCACCCTGATAGACTGCAAGTATAAATAGGCTATATAACAAAAAGACAAACTGTTATCCAAGAAGAAAAGAGTACTTACCAGAGGAAGAATACTCTCCACAGCTTGAACAAGTAAATCAGATATCTTGTAAAATCCTCTAAAGCCAGTTATGAGGCTAAATTAGCATCTCTAGCTAAAGACAATCATAAGGCTTTAGCTATGTCTGAAATCTTAAAGGGAATGCCCAACTATATGCCGAACTGATTGTGGACAGTACTACTCACACTAAACCCAAAGAAATTGCTAACCTGCTGGTAGACAGATTTGGTGCAAATTTCACCCCCCCTGTCCCCAACAGACACACCCCAAAGTATCCATGTCACCAGTCCACTACCTAGCATCTCCAAATGGCAGGTCATATCAGCCCTTTTCAAGGCCAGAAAACACACCCTTCATGGTACCAGATAACATCCGAGGCTGCTTACTTAATATAAAACAAGACCTAGTGAAACTTCTTGGCACTCTCTTCAACCATAGCCTGAGCACTGGCTTTGTTCCAGCAGAGTGGAAAACAGCAACAGTAACACCCTTACACAAAGGGGGTCCATCAACTGACCCTGGGAACTATAGCCCCATAACCTAACCAGCCTTATCTGCAAGGCCATGGAAAGAAATATCATTCATCTTATTAACAAGGACATAGGCAACCTGACCCAGTTTGGCTTCATTAAGGGCAGGTCTTGCTTATTAAACCTGGTGGACTTCTTCGAGAATGTCACCAAAGCCCTGGATGAGGGCAAAGCAGTACATACTGCCTATCTTGACTTAGCCAGGTTTCTGCAAGAACATCTTTCACTTAGAGAAACTAATTTTTAATATGAAAACACTGCAGTATGAAGTGCTCTGTCTTCAAGAGTGCATTAACAAAGAACAGGTACCATTTGGTTTGCGTGTGTATAAATTTCCAAACGATGTTCCTGGTGTCAGTTTGATTAATGACTTGGTTCCACTTTCTAGCAGAACAGGAGTGGAAATTATGAAATTATTGGTCACATACTGTTCTAAAAGGATTAAGACACTAGAAGCAGATATTATTTCTTTGAATGAAAAAAATTGTTTATGATGATTATTTTGCGTAATATAAAAACTTCTGTTAATGCATTAACGCTAAGACTAGTAGACTTGCATCTACAATTTTTAGTAGGAAGCACAAAAAACTTTTTAGGGTCACAGAAACATATTGCTTTGGTATGGCATATGTACCCAGTAAGAATAAAATCATTGCTTCAAAATCAAACAATCAGGTTGGTATGAGTAACAACACTGAAGGTATGGGTGCTTTAGCAAGAAATGGAGGTTGTAATATGACCAATCCACCCACTCAGTCTATACATTTTAATTTGGATTTGCCTCCTGTTTTGTCCCCATCCCCATTCACCATGAACTGAAACTCAATCACAAGGACTCCTCAGTGGCATATAGGGGAGGGGGAGAGATAAGACAAGAAGAAGAAATTAGGGTTTACTGGTGACAGTTAATCTGAGTACATTTGTTCTTGATCAACAGCATACATCTATGTTACCAAAGGGTTTTAGCTTTATTCCAACACAGAATGCTGATTTGGTCAAGGTAATAGTTGATCTGTTGTTGTCAATCTTCACATAATCCTTGACTGTGGGCTCAGTTGTGAGCCTCAGAACCGACTCGGCCATTATTCTAACTCATGCCTTCCACAACCTCTCGAGCTAAGCTCTACCCACAATGTTCCTCACCAAATTACCTCAGATCTGTTTTGCCACTTCGTAGTGCCAGATGCAATCAATCCAATCTCTTGAGCTTTAGCTTTTCTTTAAACTGTAATTCAGCTTTTTCTTACTAAATTTTGTCTTTTATTCCTATCTATACAACCCCGCTCATCTAGATATCTATTAGCATGTGCCTGAGTGTGTTTTTCTCCCTCCTTTACTATTGGGTAGTCTCAAGTACCATTGTTGGTACGTTTTTCCCTTTTACCTTCAGGTAACCTCTTATACCATCATTGGTAGTTCCCCTTTTTTCCTTTCTCTGATACATTTAAAAAAAAAAATATTCTAAAGTGTGTGTGTGTGTGTGTGTGTGTGTGTGTTTATATATATATATATATATATATATATATATATATACATATACACACACACCTAAGTTTAGTTTTTTATATATATCTAAAGGTACCTCTGGCTTCAAGAGGTGCCAAAAGTGTGATAGAAAAATACCTAATTCAGATGGACGCACTCTGTGTGTGTGTGTATCATCTTGGTGTGGTCCATCTACAGAAAGAATGTGCGATCTATTATGGGTTCAGTTCCAGAACCCTGATAGAGCACAAGAACAAGTTAATATTGAAAGGCCTTCTTAAATCTCAATTTGAAGAGGCAATATCTGGTCCAAAGACAGAAGCCAGTTCCTCCTCTTCATCTTCTTCCTCTAGACCTAAAAAGCAGAGTCATTCTGTTCCAGCAACTCCCTCAGAACCGCCTACTAAATTGGCCAAGTCTGCCATGGTGCTGACAGCCTCCTTGACACTAGTGGACCAAGATTCTCATCCCTCTGTGCCATTTGGCACCAACCTCTTCAGTTCCACTATCGGTGTAGACAACTCTCCCTTTAGTACCAATGAATCTCTCAGTACTGATGGAGCCTCAGGTAATAGGTTTACTTCATACAACCTACTCCCCCTCCATAGATCCATTTGCAAACCATCTTCCCAGTCCTTTTTTGGGGAGACGGCCACCAAGGTTTCTGTCGGCCTCCTCTATTTGGTCCACCAAGAGTCTATCAGAGACAGATATTATGAGACTGGTGGACCAGCTCCTAACAGTGAGGGGATTGCCTACATCCATGTTTCCTAGCCCTTCTACCCTCATCCACCTCCTTCAACTGCAGCTGAGATTTTGGAGCCCCTGGTGCCGACCTTTCTGGCCTCAAATGTTTCGGTGCTGGACAGACCTTTTTCTCTGACACTGATAGTTATCCTGAGTTCTACCGGTGCCTTGGAGACGGAGACCTCCTGGGGTAGGGGCTTTGTTGTCGATTCTGGGGGCAGGATTTCATTTTGATTCTTTCTAAGCCTTCCATGCCCCTTGGTGCATCAGCATATGTAAGCTCGGCCCTGGCTTCTACCCTCTCTGTGTGGGATGGGATCATGGTTCTGAAGGAGTCTATTTCAGTTCCGGGCTCCCATCCCTCTACGGGAGGACCTGCCTTCCAGACTATGGTGATGGCCTTGTTCATTGCAGGCAAACAGTTTATGCCTTCCCTGTTGGACCAAATATCATGTCTATCCCCTTGACCAGAGCTTCCGCCAGTCTCTGCCCTGGGACAGAGTGCACAAAAGTCTCAGGACCAGACCTCTCAGGTTTTGTCGTCTTTGGAAACCTCTCAGGAGCATCCCAATGAAGAGGTATCTTCGAAGAAGAAGTGCAAGAGGAAGCACTGGGACTCTCCTGAAGAGTCCTTCACAGAAGATACTGATTTTGATGAAGGAGAAGGTTCCCCTAAGTCAGCACCTGAAGATGTTTCCTTTGGGGACATCCTAAAAATACTTAAGCAGAGGGGTGGTTGGACTACCATTCAACCTTCCTCAGAGGAATCCGTATACCTAGAGGCTTTTCATGCCCAGCCCTCTACTGCTTGGATTTCTCCACCTGCTTATGATCTTAAGTTGATTGCTCAGCAGGCCTCGAAGATACCTGACACTATTGAGCCGATCCCCAAGAAGCCTGATCGCATTCTCTCTGCCTCTAAAGATGAGCACCACTGGGCTAAAGGTATTCCTGTTAATGCCATGGTGGTTGTGGCAGCCACTAAAAAGGAACATGCTAATGAAAGTCTTGCTATCCATCTCCTACCAAAGAGTCTAGGATGATGGATAGATTATGGAAGCACGTATATGCTTCATCAACCGTCGCTCTCAGGTCCTTGAACTATATCACATATTTTACCAGACTTCAAAGAGATCTGATTAAAGAGCTTTCAAATACTGTTTCAGGAATAGTAGCTGAAGGAGTTCAAGACAAAGTTGCTTCTCAGCTCTCCACCCTAGAATCAATTTCCAATACTTCCATGAGGCTAATTGCTCATGCTACTGAAAGGAAGAAAAGAGTAGCGCGTTCAGGTGTATCCATCAGGAGACATGCCTGGATGTGTTTGTGAGTTTGCAGAGCTATTTAAGTCTTCTTTCATCAGTGCTCAGTTTGATGGTTCATCTCTGTTTGGCCTAAAAGTTAAAGAGACTCTAGCCAGATGTGAGAAAGATGGGAAGACCCTTTCTGCTGTGGGTGTACACTTTTCCACTCCTCAGCAAACTTATTCTAGGAACCAGAGAAGTGGTAGGTTATGGTTCAAGGACCTTTCTAGGACTCATGGCAGTGAATTCCCCTGGGGCACAGGGGGGAGTAGTAATGGAAGACGCCATTCAAGAGGCAGAAATGGCCCGCAGAATCAGGGTACTAGAGACTCTTTCTCTGGTAACTCCTATCAGTGCTCCTGAGAGGAGGCCCGATTGCCTTCCTCTCAAGGCCGTCAGGGGACAATTATCCCTGCACCAATCTGTCTGGCTCAAATTAACGATGGACAAATGGGTGCAGTGGATCATTACCAGAGGTTACAACATCCCCCTTTCAGAAGAACCAAAAAGACCAAGAATAATCCTGGACATTCCACCCAGTGACAGGAAGGCAGCAGTCTTAGAAATTCAAAACCTGCTCAACAAAAGAGTCAACCAGGCAGTCCCACTGGACCAGAGAGGATCTGGAATTTACTCAAGATTCTTATTAGTGCCAAAGAAAACAGGGGACAGGAGACCGATTTTGGATCTCAGTCAGTTGAACAAATCAGTTTAACAAACCAAATTCTGGATGGTCTCAGTTCAATCTGTTCTTCTGTTTTTGGAAAAAAGATGGTTGGATGTGCTCAGTAGATCTTCAGGATGTGTATTATCACATAAAAATGGACAAGCAGTCCAGAAGATTATTGTGCTTCCAGCTGGGAGGCAGCCATTATCAGGTCAGAGCACTGCCCTTTGGTCACACCACAGCCCGCAGGGTGTTTACCAAATGTATGGCAGTGGTAGCAGTGCATCTAAGACTGCTAGGATTCCAAGTGTTTCCATATCATTCCAAAGACATGCATCTGGAGCATTTCTCCCCGGGCCTTCGCTGAAAACAGGCTCTGTGGAACCTAGTCGGACATTCCCGGTCAACAAATGTTAAATAAATAAATAAAATAAAATAAAAATAAATAAATCTAGATGACTGGCTTCTTACCTCTCCCACCAGGTGTCAACACCTAAAGGCATGAGATTACACTCTTCTCCTCTTTTGCTCCAGCTTAGGATCACTATAAACTATGAAACATCCCATCTATAACCATTGCTATGCTCAACACAGTCATTGGCTTTGCATCACTTCACCTAGAAAGGCTCCAAAGATCAGATCACAAGTGAGCCAAGTCAATCAAAGCAAGAAAGTAGCACCAAGACTCATTCTACAGGCTCTAGAGTCAATAGCAGCCTGTATTACTCTAGTTCCTCTAGCCAGAAATCACATGCAAATTATTCAATGGTTTCTGACCTCCCAATGGTCTTTATTGAATCAACCAATTCCCATCTGATTTTGATCACCAATCATTGCAAGGAAGACCTAAGTTGGGGGCTTCATCCCAATGAGATATTATTGGGCCATCCCTTTATCTCTCTCCTCAACCCCCAAGCCATAGTGACCATGGATGCATCCCAGACAGAGTGGGGGGCATTATCTGGGAAAGACAGTCCAAGTCACTTAGTCCCAAATGGAGGCCAACTTGCATGTCAGTGTTCTAGAGATGAGGACAGTGCTCTTAGCATTGCAGGCATTTCAAGATACCCTCCCCTTGGGAACAATTGCAATACAAACAGTCAGTATGTCGGTATTCTGGTACATCAGCAAGCAAGGGAGAAGCAGGTCCTACCCACTTTGCCAAGAAGCGCTCAGAGTTTGGCAATGGGTGATTTCCTCTGACCACTTTCTGATAGCAATGCACATTCTGGGGAGCTCCAACATGATCGTGGACAAATTGAGTAGAACCATCCTCATAAGTGGTCTCTCAATCCAGTTGTGAAGGACAAGATATTTCGTCACTGGGGCCAACCTTGCTGCAACCTGTTGAAGTCCCCTCTGAACAACAAGTGCAGCAGTTATTTTGCCCTAATCCCCCCTTGGGGGAGTCACCCAGAGACCCTCTCCTTCATGATTCCCCCCCTCAGCCTATTGTATGCCTTTCCACTGATATGTCAGTTTCTAAAGAAAGCCAGCAGGTCGAAGAGTAGAATAATTCTCATTTCCCATTCTGGCCTCGGCAGATCTGGTTTCCCTTCCTATGGTCTCATCTGCTTCGGAAACCCCCAGATACTGGACCCAGCTCCAGACCTATTGTCCCACCTGGGGGGACTGGGTCATCCGAATCTACAACATCTCAAGCTCACTGCATGGCTTCTCCAGTTCCCATGATTGCCAGGCAATCCCTCCCTCACCGGTCCAACTCATCATTCTTGCCAACCACAAGCCTTCAACTAGAAAACTGTACCATAATAAGTGGCTAAAGTTTACTAAGTGGCCACTAGACTGTAATCTTGACCCATATTCAGCACTTGATAAAGTTTTAGACTTCTTAGCCTTACTCTAGGAGTCTGGCTCATCAGCCTCTATGATTCATGTGCATCTTGCTGAGATTTCTAACTTCCAAATTGGCTTCAATGGTTCATCACTTATGTCACAGACTTTGTAAAGCCTTTTTGAAAGGAATCTTAATGCTCAGACCTCCATATAAAGAACTCTCTGCCCCATGGGATTTGAATTTGGTACTGCAGTCTCTTACTTCTCCCCTTTCAAACCTTCAGCAACTTGTGACTTAAAACTCTTGTCCTGGAAAACCTTATTTTTAATAGCGATCACTTCTGCCGAGAGAATATCTGAAATACAATCCTTGTCATGCAAACCCCCATATTTGATATTTCATAAGGACAGGGTCTTCCTCCAGACAAATCCTTCCTTTTTTTTTTTTTTTTACCAAAAGGTTGTTTCCGAGTCAAACATCAATCGGGCTTTACATCTCCCAGTCTTTTTTCTCACAAAGGAGAATACTGTCTTCACTTACTAGATGTACACAGACAATTACGTTTCTACCTTCCCTGAACAAAGGATATTAGAAAATCAGACCAATTATTTATTGCCTTTTCTGCAATATCTTTAGGCAGTCCCGTATCTAAAGTTGCCTTGGCGAAATGACTTAAGGACTGTATCACCTTTGTTTACTTTAGAAAGGGACTTCACCTACCAGGACCTGTAAAAGCACATTCAATGAGATCTATAGCAGCATCTGCAGTTTTTCATGCCAGAGCTTCTGTAAATGACATTTGTGCAGCAGCAACATGGGCATTTCCTCATACCTTTTTACTCATTACAAACTGGACCAGGTCTCTAGGGGATGTGCATCATTCAGCTCGAAGGTGCTCAGGAATATTCTTCCATGAGACCTTTCAAGATTCAGGTAGCTAGGGACTCTGTTCCACAGTCAAGGATTATGTGAAGATTGACATCAGATAAAGAAGTTACGTCTTACCATAATGTTCCATCTGTGTTGTCGATCTTCACTAATCTTTGATGTTCCTTCCCTCCTTCTCCTTGCCTTTAGAACTCTTGGTGGATCGAGTTTTCACAAGACTGGCTTCATAATATGGATGTCTCTTATCTATTATTTCTTATCTGTCCACTATAGTTTGCAAACTCGATCTGAGATAATTTGATGAGGAACATTGTGATAGAGCTTATCTTGAGGGTTTTTGGAAGGCGCGAGCTGGAATAACGGCTGAGTCAGTTCTGAGGCTCGGAACTGAGCCCACAGTCAAGGATTAGTGAAGATCGACAACACAGATGAAATGTTATGGTAAGACATAACTTCTTTATTTAAAGTCATTTATATGAAAATTGAATATCTGCAACCCCTCCTTTCATCCAACCTTACAGGTGTTTCATGAAACTTCTGAAAATGAACTTAGAAAATTTGTGAGCAAAAAAAAAGATTTTATAATCTAATACCCTGAGAGAGTGGCCTTTTGAGAACTTAATGAAAACAAAAACATCAGCATTATGAAAGCAGACAAAAGTGGTACCACTGTTTTCATGGACACTTCTGCATACAATTAATCCATTTTTTAATTTATTAGCAGATGACTCTTTATGAGGACGTATGCACAGACAATGTTACTAGACATTTTAATAACACTGACACCATTCTATTTGATATTTTATGTCAAAATGAGAAAGACCAGGACACCTATGCTTTTCTTTGATTTGACCAACCAAAAATGGCCCATTTCTTTGATATTCCAAAGATACATAAAGACCATGACCATCCTCTGTTTACACCTAATGTTGAGGCAGATTTTTATAAGACTGAGCCAATTTCTATCTTTTTGGATTACATACTAAACCCTATAGTATAAAAGTCTCCATTTTACCTTAAAGATTCATGGCATCTTTTGGAGCTTTTGAGTAATTTAGACAATTTGTATCATCATTGTCTACTCATTTCAATTGATGTTATACTCTTATGTACCTGCATTTGCCATCAAGAAGGTATAGAACTTGTGAGAGAACATCTCAACAAGTCTTCCTCTTTTGAGAACACCTACATCAACACTGTTTGTGAGCTATTGGACATTGTTCTCAAAATATTTTTTTTGAGTTCCAAGGCAAGATGTACAAACAGAAAATGGGAGTAGCAGTGGGGGCACAACTGGCCCCAGTTTTTGCAAATTTGGTCTTGGCCACCTAGGAAAATATTTATATTACCCTACATGAATATTACAACAGAAATTATTTTTACAAACAGTTTATAGATGTCCTGTTTATCTGGACAGGCACAATTGATGAGTTCCACACTTTTTCAATCATCTGAATAGAAGCAGTGATTTTTTTAAATTCACTATTAGTGGACTGGTTAAAACCATCAGTTACCTTGAGAATTTAAAAATAGAAGACCTCACTGGTGCTCTTCATAGTAAAATTTACTGAAAGGATACATTTGTTAATTATTTGTATTATACTAGCCTGCAGCCCTTTCACGTGAAAAGGGAAGTGATTAAAGGCCAGTTCATCAGGTTGAGCAGGCACAGTTTTTGCATCTGAGGTACAGCTTCTGACAAACATGTTCATAGAAAGAGGAAACAATAGTAAACAAAGTTGAGGAACTTAGAAAGGGCAAGGCAAAGACCATTTTAAAATACCCAACTACAAAAATTAATTTAACTAACAAAGTCACCACCAAAGTTTCCAATAATCAAGTTTATGGGAGCTTTTCCTCTCCCTATTTCCATGGATTTGGCAGCTATTAGGGAAACCATCAAAAACAATTGGAAGATCATTTTTGGAAATCCAAATATGGCTGAAACATTAGGAAGTGAACCATGTTTTACTTATAAAAAAATGTCCAATGTGAAAAACATACTTGAAATGGTCAAGCATTCTAGTTCAGTCAACAATTCCACATTTGGTACCTTCAAATGTGGAAAATGTAGATATTGCAGATACATTAGTAATTGCTCTAGCATTTTTGCACACAGAGTGAATATGACCATTATAGCAAGTGACAGGTATGACTGTAACTCTTCTGGCATTGTGTATAGAGCCAGTTGTGAAATGTGCACCTGTTTTTACATTGTGAAAACTGTGCGTAAGATCTCCAAAGAGATGTATGAGCACACATTGGCTATCAGAAAGAAAGACAATAGCAATGCTTTAACCAAGCACTCCCTTTTTATGTACTGATTTCAGGAAATTTTTTTTTTTATTTTACATAAAGTTAATACAGAAGGTTTTATTGGCAATTACAATGTTCTGCTTGAATGTTATGAGGCGGAATGGCAAATAGACTTGCAGCTGACAAAAACTGGGTCTTAATGAACATATAAATCTTAAGTGTTTTATTTTAGCACAAAGACTATAGATTTGAAGTGGTACTTTAGGTTTATTAATCGTATTTCAGTGGATTTCTATCACATGTGAGAATATACATTGGTAATGTTTCATGGTATTTTAACTGAGGTTCAAAATTGTTTTAGGAATGTGTTTTCAGGAGAAATAAGTGTTTACAGCTTTAAGGATGAATTTTAACCTGACACTTTCTTTGCTATGATTTGCTGGTTAAACCATGTGATGTTTGGTGTATTTTTCAAAAACACTTGTAGTATGCACTGTTTTCTTTTCTGATGAAGTTCTATAGAAACAAATAAAGAATGAAAACACTAAAATATTGTACATTTATCCTCCTTTTGGTGGCCATTCACCAGTTTTATGAATCTCCCAGAGATTGCCGCTCCTCTGGAATAAACTCCCACTTCACATGAAGCAGAGCTCCTCAATGACCCTATTTAAGCACATCCTTGAGAATTGGATGGGAGACCATAAATTCAGTCCAGTGGTGACACCTATGTCCATCATGGACAGGGGCAGTCAGTGCTAATCATTGATTTGCTCTGTTAGCAACAACCATCTAACCGTTGTCAACTAGGGAACAAGGGTATTACATGCCTAGGCTTGTTAGGGCCCTAGGGCCATTTGCCCAGTAACCTCCTATGAACCCACGAACCTAGTCTGTCAGCCATATATCTTCCAGAGAGGATTTCTTCCCTTTTTCACTTGTTGCAGTAGTTTTCAGATTAAGTTAATTTAGTGTGTTTAAGCCGATACAACAAAAGAGCTTTCACAATAATTTTTTTTTGTGTGTTTATTTTGCCTCAGCCCTGGTGGGGTGATTTTGTACAAGTCAAGTTTCTTTTGCAGCACCTGATTATAGAATCCATGTTGCCTGTAATTGCTATACAGATATCCATACCTTCAGCTATTAGCATGCCATCTTGGACTGGCACCTTTGTCAACTGAGGCCCACAACCTGATTTTAGAAGGGGAAAGTAGAATCCCCAGAATATTTACAGATTAGGAGGTTCCCAGCAACTGCATTGACATGTTGGTTCCCTTCGAGACAGAATGTCATAGTGTCTAAATACAGTAGACACAAGTAACTGAAAGCTAAGCAGGTGCAAACCAGCTTGCCTCATTCCAAACCTCCCTCCCCCTACACACACAACTTTGTCTTCTAGTCCTCTGGTTCATTTGGATGAAACACTTATGTTTTACCTAAAATCACTGTCCTGAGCCAGATGTGCCATTCATGTCAGGACTCCCTTATAAAAAGGGAAATGGTGTCTCCCCTTAGGGAGATTATAACTCTGAGATAATGACCTAGCATATCTAGGCAGGTTCTCATATAAAACCCTAAATAAGACCACCTTGTTCCCTGCTTTTCCAGAGACCTTTTGCATCAGTGATACTTCTCAGAATGAAAAAGGTCTTTCACTGGGATATTCAAGTCCAGCATGTAGATTTTATATATATATATATATATATATATATATATATATATATATATGGGTCTATATGACTTGGTCGACAGTTCATATGATTTTGGTTTTTAGTTCATTTTGTTGACACAAGCGATTTAGGGGGGGGCTTCCCCCCACACCCCTAATAATGTGCCTGTGTACCCCCTAACTATATATATATATATATCAGGGGGGGGGGCAACACATTTGGGGGGGAGAATGGCATCGTCTCAAATGTCGAAAAAACAAACATATCGAATAATAATTCGATATAATATATATATATATATATATATATATATATATATATATATATATATATATATATATATATATATATAAAGAGAGAGAAAGATGCAAGAGACTTTGAGTCTCGCTAAATTCTAGGTCACTGGCTGCTTCTCCAGTGCTAGAAGTCCTGGAGGATGCTTCAAAATGAATCTTTAGAGCTTAACTTCTTTTCCCCTGCTCAAAAGAAGCCTGTGTGGTTTTGTAAGGTCAAGGACTCCCAAAAGTATCTGTATAGAAGACTGTTATCTAATCCAAATGTTGTATCACTGAATCCTAGCAAGGTGACAGTTTTGGCTGTTACCAGGAATCATATCCTAAGTAGGGTCTACTTTTATATCCTGAAAAGCCACAATATCGAAGATCGGAAGATTGAGATGGAAAGGACAAAATTCAAAATCATGAATCGCATAATTATTCCCAGGGCAAGTGAATACTTGCCCAAAATAATAGTAAATCACTGCACACCAGCTAACATCCACCAAAGTGGGGGGCTATGCCCCCCCAACAATATATACCAACCATACCTCTCAACCTCCTAGAGCTAAAAATGGGGACAAAGGCCCAAACATAGGGACACATATTAAATATTCCTCTTACAAAATTAGAAAATTGATAGAATGACAAATTTTGCATTAGCATTAATTTTTCTGAATGGTATGAAATCTGAAGCTCAAATGTCTGCCATTATTTTCTGACTTTAACCCTCAATGAATTGCCAATGATTTGCCAGAAAACCACAATTTTCTGAGAGATGGACCAAAAATATGAGGCAAAAATCTGAACATTCTGCGAAAATCTGTACAGTTGAGAGGTATGATACCAACTCCAGGATCGCACTACAGCGGAGAAAGGGCATAATTCCCCCTGTGGACAAGTGTCCTGGGAATACTTACTCGATTTGTGATTGTGAGTTTCATCCTTCCAGTCTCGATCTTCCGGTTTTCAGTATTGTGGCTTTTCGGGGATATAGAAGTAGACCCCTTAAGTAACACATCATAGCTGCTGCTAGATTGAGGGGAAGGGGGATTGCACCACTGCTACTCTGGCTTTCAGTGCTTTAAACTGTTTTTCACATGCTCTTACCAACAAAACCCTGTTGGAGGCAATGAAATGAAATAAGAATTATTGGACTTAAATGATCTGTTGGCCAGTACCCTTAAGAAATGTAAGTATGCTTCTGTGGATGCACCTTGCAGGGCAGCAGCTACTGGGTCCATCATCAGAAGGCACATCTGGTTGAGGCCATTCCCCTTCCAATGTAAAGTTTGAGATCCTTAATGCTTAAGTTCCTTTGGATCCTCCACTGAAGTGTATAAGAAACTGAAGGAGTAGGGCAAAACTACCCAATCTGTTGGGCAGATTTTGCAGTTAAACTTGCCTAGGTACAGTAGAAATTTCCCAGCCAACACCTGACCCTTAAACCCTAGATAGGAACCCACAAGATCTGGCAAGTACATAAGGAAGTGGCAACCAAAACTCAAAAAAAAGCCTGGGCCCCTCAGGGCTGAGGACCCCCCCAAGGATTACCCATGGCTCAGCCTGGCTGCCCTCTAGCATAAGCCCACCTCAAACCATACCTCCTCCTCCAAGAATTTGAGGGTTCTTGTCCACCTGTTTAGCAGTTAGGGCATGTGAAAGGTGCCCTTAACCTTTGGAAGCTGGACAGCTGTCAAATCCTGGGCAGGATGCAGCCCATATAGCTTAAGCTACTACAGTAGTGATCTAGTGATAAACAGCTACTGCAATGGCCAATGTCCCTTTACACTGTCACACAAAGAAGACTACTTGTTGTTTGTCATTCAGCTTTTCCTGGTTAGGAGTCGCCACAGTGGAACTCCAGTCCGCTAATGATTGGCAGTGGATTTTTACAGTGCCGAGTTGCCAGCCCAACACCCAACCTTCAAAGAAGGCACACCCATTCATGCACGCACCTACCTGCATGTCTTTAAATGTCACTTAACTGCGGGGAAGACATGCAGACTCCACACAGAAGGAGCTCTAGCTGAGAATCGAACGGGAGAACCCAGCAAACACTAATGGGGGCCTAGTATGGCAGAAACTGGATGGGGAAGAGGGAAAGATAATATGGGATTGCACCACAACCCTAAACGGACAAAGAGAAAACAGGAGAAAAGTGGACTGGGCTTGGACTACAAGAGTGACATTACTCTGTCTACATTTATAAGTTCCTAACACAACTGTATTGCCAGGACTTAAATGTAGACCTTAGGAGATGGAAGACAGAGATCTTACCACTGAAACATCATGCTGGCCTGGCAGCAACTTCCTTCATTTTGTGGTAGGGTCAGAACATGTCCAGTTCAGCTTCTGTTTACAGTGCTTGCAGGGTAATTATAAAATATTTATTAGTCTTTGCATATCACAGACACCAGGACATTCTTTTTTACCCACACAGCTGCCTGGTCCATTCAGAATCCTAGGAGGAACTCCTGACTCATTTTAAATTACATGATGCAGTTCTTCATGAGGCTGGCTCCTTGACATTCAAGAATCCAATTTCACAAGCCACACTTTTCTGAGGGAATATGAACAAAGAATTGCATGGTTATTTCTCCCCAAGAAAAAGGTGGTTATGTGAAGTACTGTTCTTCTTGGCAACAGTCTTTCCCTCCACGCATGCAAGGATCCATTCTTGAGGCTTTTCTTGATCTTTATGCACACTTTCTGTTAAGACCCAAGAGAATAGTGAAGTGTTACCTATGCAGAGTACATCTCAATCTCCTCAAGTTGGTAATCCCCCTAGCAATTTGTCTTAGTTGGAGTAACTCAGTTTGTGAATGACAAGTAAAATACAACTTGGGAATTTTATCCCTCTAATTGGAGACTAGATATTTTTTAACACCATTATTGAATTAATAACCAAAAAAAAAGGAAAGTTCACCTCCAAAAATACACAAGGCGCAATTCCAGAACAATAAAGGCTGTCTTCCACAAATGTAAAGGCTATCTTCCACAAATGTATCGTACTGTTGAGTCCGTTCCACTGATATTCCAAAAAATTAATCCAAAATTTTATAAGTAGACACTTTAATTAGACTAAAACAATAAAATTAGCACGGATTAAGCTCTTTCATCTCTCCACGGAGACTTCATCAGAATCACCTAATAACCATTCTAAAACCATTTTATACCTTTTGAATTATTGAATTATCAGTTGTGACATAGGCATGTGTAAGAGTACTCAAAACATATTAACAAGTTCACATATACAAATACTATGTACATCACATATATTCACATATATTATTATATGTCATATACCAAAGCAACATTACATAAATTGTTCATTTCCTTCTCTTAAACATCATTCCTCCTCCAAAACATTTTTCTGCAGGTATTGTTCCCACTATTTCCATTTTCTCTATGTAAATTACTCATACACTTTTCTAAAGATCCCATTTACTATTTTCTTTTTTATTTCGGTTACATTTGCTGGTTCAAGTATAGTTGGTTTAGATTTTGATTTGTATTTTCTATTAATTGCTTTTTTGGCAGACATTAGCATTAAACTTAATAAGGCCTTACTATGTCTAGGCAGTTCAGATTCTCTATCCCAGTTTAAAAAAAAAAAATATATATATATATATATATATATATATATATATATATATATATTTCCTTACTTACGCTCATTTGCTCACCTGGTATTCCTGAGAGAATACTCTGTATGAAATTTTTAGTCTGCCAACTCATTACACCCCAAAAACTTATGCTCCCAGGTACCTCTTTGTTCCCCATTACATCTCCAACATTTGCCATCTAACTGAGGAAAAAAATTTTAGTATCCATGCAAACACTTCATGGCAAAAATCTTACATTGTCTAGATTTCTTTGCATATTTGGGAGCCATATACATGTCTTCCCATTGTTTCCCTGTGAGTTGCATATTTGATCTCTCTTCCCATTGATTTTTACAGTTATCATGTATTATTTTATATGCCCTACTAATTATTCATTTTTTTTCACAGCAACTTCTGTTCTAGACTCAGTTAAAAACATAACCAGTGCAAGCATTTTATTTAGGATTCCCCTATCCCTTTCTCTTTGTCTATACTCTATCAGTCCCTGATAGGGAAGGCAATCACTAGCCTGCAATGCAAATTTCTTTTGTTCTCTTTCCATTCTCTTTCCCTAATTATTTGTTCCCAATACCTTGGTTCCTTTGCCAGTATTCTCTAGTAAATATTAGCTCCTTATTGCCTATTCTCTGTACCCTAATTGCAGTTATCCCTATCATCAGAATCTCCTTTCCCCATTGGCTTAGTCCTCAGTATACGTTATGCTACTTTATGAATATAATATTCTGTATGACTGTTCTTAAGGGTCTGTGTCCATAGACCTGTGCTTTTCTTATTTCTTGGAGTACCTTTCCCTGCCTCTTCATCACCCCTTTCCACTTTGAATTTTAGCTTTCTGCTTGTGTTATGTATAAGAACTTTAACTGTGTAGCTCTAAAATATCCCTTCAAATCAGGCAATCCTAAACTACATTGCTCTATTGGGAGGATCAACTTATCCCACTTGACTCTCACACTCTTCCTCTCCCCAATAAAATCCTTCTACTCTTTGTTAATTACCATCCACAACTTCTCTGGTTGATAAAAATATGCCTGACCTCTGTATAAAATTAAAGGGATTAACAGCATTTTACTGCTTGTATCTTGCCATCCATATCCATAAAACAGAGCTTCCACTTTCTCCGTTTTTTTCTTTTGTTTAGTCTCTTCCCACATATCCTTAGCTGCTATAGCAGAATACCTTTTAAGCCATACTCTAACATACTTCATTTTATCATGTTCCTAAAAATAGAGGTATTGCTGAACCAGTTCATATGTGGGCACATAGTTTATAACTATAGCCTTTGTTTTATCTTCATTAATTTTATATCCCCTCCCCAAAAAAAACAGACCTGTCAGAATGTTTCACGACACTGAGATTTTTTTTCTCATTCCATCAGGTACAACATATCATCCATCGCCCTACTCATAAAATCCCAGCTTACTTTGTTTAATGTTTTCCCTGCATCAAGACCCACCAGTAACAGCAGCATTTTCTTACATTCTGCTTCCCTCTAGTCTAGATCATTAGTGTTAGTACTGTCAAGTGTTTTCCTCCCTTCCACAAAACCACATTGGTCTGTGTCTATAAATTCTGGCATCCCCTTTGCCACTTTTTAGCCATTATAGACAAACACTTTATACTCATGGTTTAAAACTGGAATGAGCCTATATGAAGACTGAGCAAATGGATCCTTAAAGTCTTTGGGTATTACAGCCACCACAGCTTTTTTCAGGATGTTGCTGCCTCCCCTCCTTTTAAAATACTGTTAAACAAAACCTTCTAGACCTTTATCACTTTCTTCCCTTCCAGCTTCCAAACTTCCACCAGAATAGCCTATATTCCTGAAGACTTTCCTGCAACTTGGTTATACATCACCATTTTCATCTCATCTCCCCCTATCTTAACTGTTAGCTGTTGAGCCTCATCTTCCTCTAACCTTGACATGTTTTCCATAAATATTTCAATATGTACTTTTCCTTGATTTCCCACGTCTCTGCTTTATACATATTTTTTATAACATGTCCACAATATCTCTAATACATCTACAGGATCCCTGGTTATTTTTCTAGTTATATGCTCCCAAAGTTTAGCTGTACAATGCTTTCTTCTTTCTGTTGCCTAAGTCATTGTGCTCTGGAGTTACAATATAAAAAAAAAAAGTTAACACCAGTCTTTCTAAATTCATGCATATTATTCTAAGTACTCATTTATTTTCTCTCTAGCACTCTCCAATTGCACCCCTCATGATCTGTGAGATTCTGCATATTTTGTAATTCTTTAACCTTTATCAGCTCCTCTAAGTAATTATTTCTTCTTAACTAGCTATAACTTCTGGAGTAATTTCTATTATTCTACTCGCTAGCTATAGCTTCTGGTGTAATTTCTATATTCCCTTATAACTCCAGAATAATTTCCACTACCCATTCCTTAACTTCCCCTATTTTTAACGTGTAGTTGGGGAGGCATCATTGTCTCATATTTACTTCATTACACTGCATTTCTATCTTAGTAATTTTTGGTGCATGATTGGAAATAGTTATTGATTGTTTGTTAGAGTTCTTGATTAAATACACATGTTCTTGTGAAATATAATTTTTGTCTAGTCTAGCCCAGTTATTGAACCTTGGTGAACAACATGTAAATTCTGTCCTATTTCCTACTACTAAATTCATGTCTTTCATGCATTTCTTCAGAAATCCATATTTTGTTATATTTTCCCTTCTAGCCCCCCCCCCCCCGTTATATCCACATTCTTGCAAATCAAATTCCAGTCCTCCATGTATAAGTAATATTCCCTGCTGAAAGCTTATTATTTCTCAAAAAAAAAAAATGTTAAGCTCTATAATAGCAGTTGTAGGTGGAATATAAATATATGCCAGTATAATCCTCATCCTTGCCAGTGACCCCTTACTACCACAAATCTGCCATTATTGTATTTTTCCTGTTGTATCACTACTGAAGCTCCAGTAACAATTAATAAAAGTACTCCCCTTTTCCTTTGTCCCTGATATTCTGCAGAATATCCATCCTAAAATACTTTATCAAATTCATATGCACACTTATTTCCAAATTAATCTGCTGTAGCATTGCTATTTGCACTCTGCATTTCTTAATATAATTATTTTTCCTTTTTGTGTATACCTGTGAGACCTTTCACATTCCAAGATAATTTGGAAAGGCATTATCATTATTCCCACCTACTATATATGACATCTTATTAAATGTCTATTTTCAGTTTTGTGCTGCATGCACCCATTAATATTTTGCAACTGAATCCTTTATACAATTTTTTCTTATTAACTTTGAAACCTATATCACATTTTGCAAGATGTTTTGTTGTAATAAAAGCCCACAAAAATAAATAAATCACATCCCTCGACCTGTTAGCTTAATATAAACACACATAGCTATTTTCATATTCAAATAATGAAATGTAACAGTCCTAATAGGAACATTTGTGCCAAATAGCTGATAACAGGCCCTAATTAACCTGAAACTGAGATTATCCATGCTAAGATACATGTTATTGTCTGTGCTTCTACTTCCACTAGTTGGTGTCTGTTCTTTCTTTTATGTTTATCCCCTCCCCCAAAGATGTGAAAACAACTTGCATTCTTTCAGAAATCATTAGCTTTTAACTTTAAAGAAACCAGTGTTCCTTTATTGCCACTCTCATCGGCCTGTCTCTGTGGAAACATTAGAGAAAGAAGAAAAATGTCATCACCTGCTACAGCCTGGAAGGCAAGCTGAAACATATATCGCTAAAGGAAAGCATTCTGTTATATTTGGTGTTCTCATATTTACTTGTTCACACTTAAAATTTATTAGACCAAGCCAAGGGTCTTAGGCCATTCAGCTATGCAAATTTAAGAGAAAACTTATCAGATGTACATATATTATGATATATGTACTTTTGCATCCCATCCCCCACCTTAACAACCCGACATTGCAGCATACTAATTTAAACATGCTTTTGTCAAGCTTTTCTACCCTTTTTGCACTGTAATGCCTACATTTATTAATACCACAAAGAAGAGAAGATGAAGGAAAAAAGCATATTTTTATTTCAATAACTTTATCATATACAACTAAAACAACTTTACTGTAAAATATGCAATTTATATGGTAAAAAGTTTCAGAGAAATACTGTCAACAAAATGTGTTTTACTTACATTTTTTCTTCTTCTTCCTTTCCCAAAGTCCTTTCAGACTTTCAAGACATGAAGTAAGGCAAATGCTTTTCAGTTCCCCACAAGTTTGAGTCAACAAAATTACCCTCTTTCCATTTATTCAAACTCAGCCATATTTCACAAATGCATTTGATGCTTTGCAGTCTCACATTTATTCTCTAATTTCCATGTTGCTTGTCTTCCTGTTTATCTCCATCTCCCAACTCCAGATTCTGATTCAATTCCAAAGAACTCCCAGTTGTTCTAGTCAGCTTCTGTACTTTTCCCTGCCTTAAGCATTTTCCTTTGAGGCAATGCAAAATGTTTCACTGGCAAAGTATCCCTGTATAATTCAAGTATTTTTAAAAGATATTTCCAGTTTAATGAATCAAAGACTTTTTCAATATCAAGAGTAATTATAAGAGCCTCTTGACTGTCCATATTTAAGATATCTATAATAGTTATAATTCTTTGAATATTATCTTGAGTATGTCTATTATAAATAAATCCTGTTTGATCTTCCGAGATGAGATGGGTTAATGATTTCTTAAATCTAATCATTATTAATCAGAGAAATTGGCCTATATGATTTACACATTTGAGAATCTTTATTTTCTAAAATTTGAAGATAGATTACAATTAATTAAAATGATTTTATTGCCAAAAATAAATTGCATAGGTCTTTCTATTTCTGTATTACCCAGTAAAAATCTTTTAAAAGAAATAAACAAAATTATATTAAAATTCTTATGGTACCCTAAAAAGCACAGGATAGCCCTAACTAACCACATTAGACCGTGGAAACTTGCAGGAATAAACTTTCCAGATTTAGAATCATACATTAAAGCCTCTAATCTCAGAACAATATTAAATTGGATAGATCCCAAATATTCTTCAGCTTGGAAATCATTACATACAAGCATTATTCTAAATGAAAATAAGCGAATAAAAAAATGGCAAGCAAATTAAGTAACAAAATTTGGTGTGCACTTTGTATCAATATGCAATATAATACTATTAAATTTACTAATCTAAATTATTTAAATCATATCTATAAATCTTTTAGAAACTTTGTAAATAACAATATTGACATTAAACTATGGATCCAGCTTCTATTTCCCTTTAAAACGACAAAAACCTTTTATGATAATATTAGTCTAGATATACTCAGTTACTGGGAAAGAAAAACATTTACATGCTGGTATCATTGCACAAAGAACTTAGTTGCACTGAAGGCACAAAATTTGATCAAAGAGTATGGTCTATCATCATCAGACTGGTTGATTCTCAATAGTTTGTTTTCATTCACTCAAGACTTGTGCAGAACAATACAGAGCTCTTCCTATATAGCTCATCACCCAAATTTATAATTCTTATGGATGAAATACTACATGGTGATTCTAATTGGAAAAATTTAATCTCAAAAATCTATAAAATTGTTATTACTTATAAAACTACTCCTAACCAGAAATGTTGGGATTTTGTTACTAGAGATTGTACAGTGTCCCTATCTTCTATGAATAAATCAAATATTTTATACTCTTTTAAATTAACTTCTAATCTACAAGTATGGAAGATTTTCTCCTGGAAATTTCTACATAGAAGTTTTTACACCCCTAATAAAATTGCTAAATTTAACTCTTCTGGACAAGTGATATGTTGGAGATCCTCTCTAGAGTGTAAGGCTGATTGGTCTCACATTTTTTATGATTGTTCTCACATTAAGAAATGTTGGAATGATATTAAAAATTTTCCCCAAGCCATCTTCACTAATTCTTTTATATTATCAAAACCTTTATTTTTTCTGAATGTAAATGAATCCATTGTATTGAATAACAAAAATAAATATCTTCTTTGGACAATTTTAGCAGTAGCCAAAAAATGTTTTACAAGAAGATGGAAATCTTCCTCCATTCCAACCTTACAAGATTTCATGATCCTTTTGGTTGAAATAGCGTCAATGGAAATAAAAGTTGAAGAATCAAGAATATACCCAAGAAAATGGACTGGTAATCCTTGGACAAAAGTTTTATCTCTTATTCAGTCATTGAATTCAGATACATCTTCAACTAATTAATCATATTGAAAGTATGAATGAATGAACATTGTACCCTACTTTACATTTTATATTGCTTGTTCCCTTTGTTTCATTTCATTTTTTCTTTATTTTTTCATACAGTGCTTGAGGCCTTTGTAAATTTTGTATATAGTTTACTATTTTGTTGTTTAAATGATTGTTTTAAAAATCAATAAAAAAACTTCGAACAAAAAAAAAAGATATTGCAAAGTATCCCTGCACACTTTATTATCAGAAGAATGAGAAGCAGAGTACCCTTAGGCTTGATGTCTAACTTTTCATTGGACACACTTTTGTATTTCCTCCTTAGCGTGGTTTGCATAAAAAATTACTTTGACCCTCCAGGAAAAATATTCTGACGACAGCTAGATATAGAAGATTGAATCACACACCTGCCTCTTGACAGACCCTGATTACTGGAATAAATTAGTTTCTCTTCTACCTGGTGTACAGTGAATAATCATTTTCCACAAACACTGTACTTTCTCCAACTTTTAATACTTTGCCCTTTTGCCACCATTTTGTCAGGATCAACTCTTTCTATTTGTAGATTTGCATATTTATTAATAAAGGTCTTGGCTGCTTTCTCATTGCTGATTTGGAGCATATGCATGATATGCCCTTTCAGTAGTTCCTGCTGTGGAATACCAGTCCAGTTGCTTATTTGTGCCTTTATAAAATTAATACATCTATTTTTCTCTGGTACAGCAGAAAATCTCAATTTTTTTCCTGTGTGCTCTGCCTGCTAATTCTACCACTTTTTTGAAACATCTCTTCTCAAGCACTGTCATACTCAGCCAGACTTTTCTTCATTTCAACCTCTGAGTTTTATCAGCTCATCTGAATATCTGTTTGAAGCTTTTTCTATTTTTTCCAGCCATTTCTTATTTGATCTGATGTGCTCCTACAGTGTTTCATTTACTTTAAGTAGCTCTGAGCAGATTTGACTTTTTTTCTTTTAGATTACCAGAAGCTATGTCCAAAGCTGGCACTTGCACTGCTTTTTAACAGCTGCAGGATTATTCTCAGTCAGAACTTTCTCTTCATCTTTTCTAGTTATTTATTTTCAGGTTCTCTTGGTGTCTTCTTTGCTTGCATCCAGGTGGTATACTTAGCCAGTAACTAAATTGTATTCAAGCTGACAATATCAATGGCTGTTGTTTCTCTGTTTCTGTTTCACACTACGAGAACTGAAATTAAGCTGTTGGATCAGTGTACAGCCATCAAGGAAGTCAGCTGGGGACTAGATATTGATTATGGAAGCCTCCAATGAAGCCTAGGAAGTGTACATTGGTTCCCTAAAAGTCCAGGGCAGGAGAAAGCATGAACAGACACTTTTGTTTGTGTCTTTTGGCTTTTCCCGGTTAGGGGTTGCCACAGCAGAACTCCGGTCTGCTAATGATTGGTAGTGAATTTTTACGTACTGGGTTACCAGCCCTGATGCACAACCTTCAACGAAGGCACGCCCCATTCACGTATGCCTCCACACAGAAGACGCTCTAGCTGAGAATCGAACGGGACAACATCTTGCTATGAGGCGACAACGCTACTGCAGCACATGAACAAACACTTTAAAGTGAATTATGTTCTTCAGATGGATCACTGTTGCAGCTGTCATGACAGAATGAGCCAGAAACAGATGTTTTCCTGAATAGGCAGACTTCTAGAGCTCTGTTGCATGACTCTCTGATGTGGAAGCACATGGCTTTGTTGGGTAAATGAGTCAGTTAACATATGCCATGTTTTTATTTATTTATTTATTTGTTTATTTTGCTGAAGGCACGTTATATTTTAGTGAAAAAGATTAAGGTGGTTCAGCCTGTTTTCAGCCTCAGGCACCTTGTTTACAGAATTTTTCAAAAGATAAGTATCCTATAGAAATCTCATCTGCATGCTTAAAAATACTTTCTGTGGTTAATTTTAAAGAAGTGGGTAGTGCAGGCTTATAAATCCACTCTATTCTCTAATCTGCAGTCTATCTTAATGCTGCACTATCAGAATTGAATGGGTTTCCATTCAGGATTTTTATTTCAACAGGTGTTATTGCTTTTTCTGCACCATTCCTGTTTGGAAATAGAAGTACTTCTACAGGCACTTGAGTGTGATTGGCCATCTGCTACTCTGGGAGATTATTTGCCTCCGAAGGGAAATGTACAAAGGAATATTAAAGAATGACTGTGAACATACCTTGTGGAACAATGTGATCAAGGGAGTAGAATGCTGCTTGGCCAGATAACAACATAACTGTTGAAGTTTTCTTAGCTTCCCGAACTTGGTTTTGAGTTGCTTGTCAGCCTCTGCTCAATATATAAGTAGTTCTCAAGCAAATCCCCCTCAGCTTTGTGCCGCCATTGCAGGTAAGCCAAAGTAAAAAAAAAAAGTTATTAAAGTGATTCTGACATTAGCTTAGAAACAATGGCTCTAAGAATTCCCTTTCCACTCTTGTAGTGCACAGTACTCATGCTGGATGTGGACCTGCATGTCACAGTTGTTCCAAGAAGGCTCAAACTGCCAAATTTGCTGCTGCATGACTTCCTTTTCCTTGTAATTTGGATGTATAAACATGTTGCTGGTCTGAAGTCCCAATGGCTCTAAAGCCTGTAACTCTACTTTCTTAGCTGGACCCCATTGTCAGACTATGAAAGTAGAGCTTTTTACAATATGGCAAATATCTGTTACAGGCTTGCACTCAACCCATGAAAAGAAACCTTCCCCATTTAGGGCTGGGTGCCTCAGCAAACAAGGAATATGCTGCTTACACTCTCCAGATGTATTCTCCTCTTGGATATGACTGAAAAATAAGGATTTTTTTCCAGGCAGCCCCCACACAGATATCATTTGGGGATACCCCTCAGTCTTGTAATTGCACACATCAAATGAAAATCCAAGGATATGTCAGAGGCATCCAAGACACTTGGCTATGTTAAACCTGGAGGGGTGCCTAAGCCCACTGTTGTAATCCTAGTAGAATGGTTTTAAATATGCTTTCAGGGCTGCAGCCCTGGAGCTTAATTTTCTACCTCCATCTTACAGAAAACCTGACATTCTCTGAAGCCCAAGAGACTTTAGAATATGTACACAAGATTCTTATGTTTTGGTCCACTGTAGTCTCCCTTGCTGCTTATAGGGGGCTCTTACCTTCAGCCTCCAACACCATCCCAAACTATAGGATGAACAGGATAACCACTGACTGAACAGTGTACATTATCCAATACAAAAAATATCCAGTAGCAAGTCTTAATGTAATGTCTGTGGCTGTCAGTATTAGTGTTAAACTAGCACCAGGGTTTAATGCATACTTCCTAATAACCAGGAAAAGTTGAGTTATACACCACTTTGAGAAGTGTGCATTGTAGAAATCCTTGCCTTTAGAGCCCTTAAATGCCAAGCCCACATAATTAACTATTATAGTGAGCTTGTGAAAGCACTCCTGTAACAGTTTTTTTTTTGGAGGGGGGGGAGGGCTAAGTGATTTATTTTATTTATTTTTTATTTTACATTTGTTGTCCGGGCTAGTCTAACTGGATATATGTCCATTTACAGTAGAGGCCCGGGGGGAAAGCTCCAAAACAATGTTAAATAAATTGAATAAAGATACAAAGCATCTACTTAAAGACAACATTATAACACTAGATTAATGTAAAAAAAAAAAAACACTTTACCATAGATTTAATTTAATTCAGTAGGTGAGAGAGTTAAAAAGGAAAAAGAGAAAATGAAATAACAATATAAGAAAAAGAGCGAGAAAAAAGAAAAAAATAATTAGAGTTGGTGTAAAGAGATTTAGAGCAGTTGATATAACTATAGAAGAATAGGTATAGCAGATTTAGAGCAGTGGGTTAGACATGGAAAGCAAAAAGAAATGAATAGCTAGTATCTATCAAACATTTTATATACATAGATGCACACAGGGCATGGCATGTAAAAAATCTCTGAAAAGGCTAGTTTTTATTAAGTAGTAGTTTGACAGGGAACAGAAAATACTGAGTTAAAACTAGAAAAAAATTGTAGAGCATCCTAAACAAATAGTGAAGGAAATAAGAAATGGATATAAGTGTTGAAGTTTTAGAGGCATTTTAGCAAGGGGAGAGGGTGTCAGTCTGGTTTAGAACATGTACATAACCATTGAGATTTAAGGAAGACTCTTAGTTGGTTCTTAAACAGTGGAGTAGATGTAAGGGAAGTTAGATCATTTGGAAATATGTTCCAAGTGTTTCCAACAAAGTTATTAAACAGGCAGTCACCAGATTTGTTATTGGATTTAAGGGTGGCTACTAGTAACTTATTTGCTGAGTGTAGAGTTTTGAGATTTATATAAGGACTAATAAGATTACAGAGTACAGGAGTATTAGTGGGATGGGATGGTACAGGACCTTGTGAGTGATAGTAAGTTGCTGAAGAAGAACCTGGTTTTGAAATTCCAGCCATCCTAGCTGTTTCAGATTTTGGCAGTGGTGAGTTGTAAAAGGGGAGCCAGTGGCAAATCTGGCGATGTTGTTATAGGAGGTTGCCAGTTTGTTTAGATTTGTTTCACATAGGTTGGTATAAATGGGGGAGGCGTAGAGTAGGATGGGGATTCAATAGGTTTGAGCAATAGTAGTCCTGGCAGAGGATGTAAAAAGGGTTTAAGCTTGTAGAGGAAACCAAGTTTTCTGTTAACTGCTTTGATAGTTAAGTTTATGTGAGTGTCATAGTTAAGATTATGATCAATTGTTACACCTAAGAGTTTGGTGGTTGTGTTGGGTGCTATTACAGTGCCATTATTTGATATAATTGTGAAATTAATACATGTAAACTTCTGTGTGGGAGTGAATAGTAATAGTTTAGTTTTTTTGGGGGGTTAAGGAGGAGACAGTGTTGATGGAACCAGTTTTCAACTAAGGTAAGTACTCCTTGGTTACTGGATTGGAGTTCAGCTGAAGAGGCTGTGGCACAGATTAATGTCGAGTCGTCAGTATATTGTATGCAGGTGGTTTGGGGGAGGGTAGTTTTCAAATCATTAATGAAAATAGAAAAGAGGAGAGGTCCCAGAATGGAGCCTTGTGGGACACCCAGAGTGACTGGGAGCTGAGTAGATAATTTATTGTCCCAGGGGACTGCCTGTTGTCTGTTACCTAAATAAGACTTAAACCATTTGACTGCCTGAATAGCTAAGGAAAGTGATTGTATTGTATCTAACATTAATTGATGATTAACCATGTCAAAGGCTTTAGAGAGGTCTATAAAGAGAGCAGAGGAAAGCAAGTTATTACGATTTCTATTAATACAGTCAGAGAAGGATAAGAGAGCAGTTGTCATGCTGTGGAATGGCCTAAAGCCATGCTGGCAGTCAGCCAATAGCTTGTTTTGTAGGAGATGCTCAAGTAGCTGCTGGTGGATACATTTCTCCATGATTTTTGCTAAAGGAGAGAGTACGGCAATGGGTCGAATGTTAGTGAGTTCCGTTGAGTTACCACCCTTATGCAATGGAATTATATGTGAGACTTTCCAGAGAGAAGGGATGGTACATTCTGTAATAGTTCTGTTTATTAAGATGGAAATAGGGTAGGCTAGTGCACCAGCTGCCATTTGCAGATATTTGGCTGGGAGGAAGTCAGCTGATGGAGTACAAGGTTTAAGTTTTTGGAGAAGCGTATGGACGAGTGATGTTGGCACTGGTTGTAGAGTAAATGCAGGAGGATTATTAGCTACTGAGGGTGGTGTAGTGGTGCTAGCTGGGGATAAGGTATTTACTAGTGATTTGACTGATTCCGAGAAAAATTTGTTAAATGTATCTGTGATTTGGATGGGAGTGTTCTGAGTCAAGTTAGATGGGGTAGGAGTTTTGGAGTGACCTGGATGAAGTAGCCTGTTAATGCCTGACCAGAATTTTTGTGGATTATGCGGTTGGGTTTGTTGGAGTTTATGGTAATAGTTTTTTTTTTGTCAAGAATAGTTTTTTTAGTAGTGTTTCTAAACTGTCTAAAGTTTTGATGGTCTGCAGGGTCTTTTGTATATCTCCATTTGGACCACATCTTATTTCTGTGTAGCATTTTGTGCCTGGTCTCTTTGGAGAGCCAAGGAGCAGGTTTGTTCCTAGTTCTGACTGTAAGAGAAGGGGCATGGTGGTCAAGAATTAGCAGGAATTTGGAATTAAAGTATGACACCCCTTCATCAAGAGATAGGTATTTTAGGGGTGACCAGTTGCAAGCTTTGAGCTCAGCTGGGTAGCTGTCTGGGTTTAGATTTTTCTTGTTCCGGGTAGTCCAAAAGGTAGCTTAGTTGGGAATAGTGGTCTTTTGTCTAGTTAAAAAGGTAAGAGAGTGGTCACTAATTTCATCAGGAAATGTATCTTTTTATATAGGAGAGGATTACTATTAACTAATATCCAGTCTAAGGTACTTTTTTATTGCTAGGTTTGTGGGTTCTGGTAGGAGAGGTGATGGTTTGATAGAAGCCATAAAGGTTTATGTGAGTAGTAGGTTTGGTTGAAGTACAGCAATACCAATCAATATTAAAATCTCCAAGGAGTATGGTTTCTTGTGGGAAGGATGTGGACAACCAGTTAAGTGAATTTTCAAGAGTATTAATGTTATTACCTGGAGGGATATAGGCACAGATAATGTATAAGGATTTATTTGTATTAATCTGGAGCTTAGTGATTAAGATTTCAGCATTAAGAGTGGAAGGTTGAGTATCCAATATTGTAATTTGTAATTCAGATTTATACAATATTGCTACCCCACCACCTTTTTTGTTTAGACAATCTCGTCTCAGGATATTATATCCAGGTGGTGGTATATCATCGTCGCTAGTTACTGGCTTGAGACAAGTTTCTGTTAGACATAGGATGTCAAAAGAATATAAGCCTAATAGTGCTTGTAGCTGTGTAATTTTACTGTTTAATCTACGTATGTTGAGGTGAGCTATGAGAAGAGAGTTGGGGCCTCTAATTGGGGTTTCAGAGGTGGTGTGGAAAGGTTGGGAATCAGGGATGGTGTTTTCTGGGCCTGGATTAGAATGAATGTCACCATGTAGAAGTAGGTGTTGCTGTGGTGTATGTGAATGTTTTATGAGTTTGGAAAAATTACAGTATGGTTTACTCAGTTGGAGGTATCTAATGTGGGTTAATCTATGAAACTGAGATAGAAGGTAGGATGATGATGTGTTACAATGAATTGATGGAGATGAAAGGGAGAGAGGAGTTGTTTGTTTTAAGGGATGTTGAAAACTAGTATGGTGTGAGGATATGTAATATAAGTAGAGAGGGAAGAATTATAAAAAAGAGGAACAAGTGAAAGAGTTTAGGTATGGCAGTGATAAGCATGTTAAGGTGAAAGGAAAGCTGAGGCAGTGGGATGAAACATTGAGTAGTAAGGAAAGGTAATTTGTGAGGTTGTAATGACAGGGTTAGATAAAGCGAGGTACTAAGTAATTAGGAGTTAAGTGTTAAGTATGTAACAAGATAGAGTAGTCTATAGGTTGACAGAGTGGGGGTGTGGCCAAGGAGGTATAAGTACAGATGTACTGTGATTGGGTGGGATTAGGAGGTAGGGTAGGGGAGTGGAGTGAGCCTGCAGATGTGATGAGACACAAGGCAAAAATCATGTCTGCTCCAAACCACTGTGTAATTTGGGAGGCAAGCCATAATGTAAGCATCTGTTAGGACTCAATATATCAAGCAGCTACTTTTAGTACCCCAATGAAATAAGTATCTGCCCCTTAGATTACCAACACGTGCTTTCAACAGACTGAAAGAAAAGTATGGAATTAGTGAAGCACATTCATCCTGTCAGTCACAAATACAGCATAAATTACCCAACAAAGGAATATCCCTATTACAACATACAGACAAAAAAAGGTGAGAAGGATGTCTTCCCTTACTCAAAGAAAAGATGGTGGCACTTCCGGTGACCCAGCATGGGTGGAGCTGTGACTTCTCCAATGTTTCCCCTCCCCTTTCCAGCACTTAACCCCCATTCCCAACAACTAGGGGATAAGTTGGCTGTAGCTCATCAAAACTGATAAGACATAACTTCAGACAAGTAGGTCTTAGGGATTATATCCAAAGAGTACATACTCCAGTTTTCATACCCCCGCCCCCTAAAACAAAATAAATAAATCAGAAAGTTAACTAAGCTCCTTATCTCAGAGTCACTGGCTAAGAACACTATATAACCTATGCCAACAGGATTTTTTTTAATATGAGCAGGACTTCCAGTTACCAAGAAAAGAAATCTGGACACACATCCTAGATCTCTTAAATGTTCCTCCTAGGCTACCAAAGTTGGATGATAACCCTACAGATGTAAGACACCTACCTTTACACAAAGGCCACAGTCCTAACATTTGTTTAGGGGTACTATTATTTTTACCTCCTTGCCCTATGACGTAGCTTCTTCACAGTTTATCTGGCTGCAGTGACTGTTTACTGTACAGCCAAAAGCATCCATATCTAATCCCCTAGTGTGGACGATTGCTTATGCAGGTGCAGATGAAGTGTGCTCTGGCCTATACCCTAAAGTACTTTGATAAATTACATCTCTTCCTAGACTTAGTGCAATTGAATTGTAGTCTTCCTGGGGGCTGTCCTAGATCTCACAGCATTCCTAGTGCAATAAAAAGTGAAATCCCCAACTATCATTTTCCTGGACAAGACTTTGAGGGTAGTCATAGCCAGGGAATTCCTTAGCATTGCCACTTTCACCATATCAGTGGTGGAAATAGACCAGATTGTGCACTAGTTATAATTCACAAGTTCCTGAAGATTTTATTTTGGGGGGTTAAGGGGGCACCAAACTTTGTATGTGTGTGTGTCTCATTCCAATATGTTTTGTGAAGGTGATAGATTGGTGGGTGACAAGTATCCATGAATTAAGAGGATACCCAGGGCTACCTTGATCAGTTATGTCTGGTACTGACAGACATCTTCCACTCATCCCTTGCTATGGAGAAAGTTCCCTCACATTGCATGGAAATAAGTATTGTCCCACTTTCAAAGAAACCCCACACTACCTGCCTCAATGACTTCAGACTGGTCACCTTAACCTCAAATGTCATGAAGTGCTTTGAGAGCATTGTGAAGAAATATCTATCTGCAGGTCTGCCTAAGTCCTTTGATCTACTACAGTTTGCATACCAGGCAAATAAATTGACTGTGGATGTGATATCAGTTGCACTACACCTTGCTCTAAAACACCTAGAGTGGAGGAACTACATAAGGCTACTGCACATTGACTTCAGTTCTGCATTCAGTACTGTGATACCAATGCAACTGGTGGATCATCACCAGTTGCAACACTGATGTTCCACTCACCAGGCTAAACAAGGAGAAAGTTACTGTTAGCTGCCTGTCAGGTGCCAGGATCCATCACATAACGCACGCACTCAGGTCACTCCACAACAAGTACAAATATGACACTGTCATTGTCCATGTTGGTGTGAATGACCTGAGACGTACCTCCCTGGACTACATGAAAAGAGACATGGAGGAGCTCTCTGATCTTGTAGCCCAGACAGGTATGACACTAGCCCTGAGTAGCATCCTGCCATCACCCAGAATGATACCACAGTACAAGGACAAAATGATTGACTTCAACAATTGGCTAAGCTTCTGGTGTCATTCTAAGGGGATCCAGTATTTGTCTGCCTGGGACGACATGATTGACAGACCACGATGCTTTGCCAGAGATGGCCTGCACCTGTCGCTCTTGGGATTCTGGATACTGGCTAAAGCTCTTGCCACCCCTATAGTGCCTTTTTTAGGCAAGGTTCAAATGGCAAATTCACCACCGTAACAGGTACAAGCAAGCAAAATCTGAGGGTAATGCTACTCAGTGCTAGAAGTCTAAACCTCAAAATGCACTCACTCGAGGCACTCCTTAAAATGGAGAACATCGACATCTATGCAGTGACAGAGACCTGGTTCAAAGCTCCAGAGAGCACCCCTGCGTTACCAGGCTATAATTCATACCACACCTTTCGGCCACCTAACCTGGAATGAAGCACTAAAGGTGGAGACGTGTCCATATTCATTAAGGATATCCACACCTCCAGGCTAGTTGCACAGCATAATGCATCCGAGATTATCCAAGTGCAACTATGGACAAGACCGCAATCCAAACTGTAGCTTGCTACAGAACCCCCACCATGCCCCAGGATTCCCACTCCTCATTTCTTGATACACTGGAAAGTATTAGGGTACAACCCAACACCCTAATAATGGGCGATTTCAACCACCCCACCATTAACTGGGAAAACTACTCGTGTACCAACTCTTTTGCCCAACGTTTTCTGGAATTCATAAATTCCAACGCCTTGGATCAACTTATTCACACCCCCACCAGAGGCAGAAATATCCTAGACCTGGTCATTACCAACATGGGCAACTGGTGTTCCACACTAGAGGTCAATTCCTCGTTGGTCAGATCCGACCACAAGCTAATCACCCTAGACATCCACATCCCGCCCCCACCCCCAATTAGGGAAACCACCATAAAAAACTTTTCCAAAGCCAACTTCACACTTCTTAAGACAGAAGTGGTAAACTTCATGACACCCATGCAGATGGACAATAGAGATACGACTGCTGAATATTACACAAATTCACTTTTTATGCACTTACACGTGTGCATGGATCATGCTATCCCTAATAGAACCAAGATGCTATCCTCCAAAAAAGGAAGACAATCTGGTGGTCCTCTGCCATAAACAAACTCTACAACAGAAGAAAGAAACTGTTGCAAAAAAGAGTAAAATCCCATGAGTGGAGGAACTCCCTGGTCAACCTCAGTAAGAAGCTGAGATCCCTCATAAAATCCTCCAAAGCTAGTTATGAAAACAAAATTGCCACTGACTCTAAAGACAACCACAAAGCATTCTATAGTTATGCCAAGAATCTCGATGGCAACACTCAGATCTGCTCTGAGTTACAGCACAATGGCACTAAATATACAGAACCAACTGATATTGCCAACATCCTGGCAGATAGGTTCAGTGCTAACTTTAACCCCCTCTCACCCCCTAGAGGGCCCATCTCTATACTGGAAGAATGCAAAGCTCCTGTAATCACAGCTGCACAGGTAAAAAAAAACACTCTCCAAAGCCAAGAACACAGCATCCATGGGACATGACGTTATCTACCCAAGTACCATGTTCAATCATAGCCTCACCTCAGGCTTTGTGCCCACTGAATGGCACACCACAACGGTTATCCCACTCCACAAAGGGGGAGCCATGACGGACCCTGGGAACTACTGCCCCATTAGCCTGACAAGCCTGGTCTGCAAGGCTATGGAACTCATAAACAGACATTGGTAATCTCCAAACTCTGGACCCTACCCAGTTCGGATTTGTAAAAGGCAGATCATGTCTCCTAAACCTGACTGACTTCTTTGAAGCAGTCACCAAAGCCATAGATGAGGGTAAAGTGGTTCACACAGCTTATCTAGATCTCACCAAGGCTTTTGACACCATCCCCCACTCTGGAATTATAGATAAGCTCACTAAACTAGGTATAAATCCCTATGTCACAAGATGGGTTGCCAACTGGCTCACGGACAGAACCCACACTGTGAAAGTAGCGGACTCCAAATCCGACTTCAGACCAGTGACAAGTGGAATACCACAGGGTTCAGTCCTGGGTCCTCTCCTGTTTGGTATCTATTTCTCTGAAGTACAGGCTAACACAGAAGGTCTTTGGCTAACAAAGTTTGCAGATGACTGCAAGCTAGGAGCCATAATCAAAACTCCTAATGATGTGGCCATACTACAAAAGGGGCTCACTGAGACAGATACCTGGTGTCAAAGCCATGGCCTGAAGCTCAATGCCAAAAAGTGTACTGTCATCCCCTTTGGTAAAAACTCTGTACACACGAACTACCACATATCTGGTAGTCTACTTAACGCCGAAAATGTGATGAGACCTTGGAACACAGGTGGACAGTAGTCTCTCCTTTGATAATCACATTGCCACAGTGGTCAGGAAATCCTTCTACATGGCTCACATCATTACAAAAGGTTTCTCATCCAGAAAAAAAGAGGTCATTGTTCACCTCTACTCATCACACATTAGACCCATTATAGAGTACAACGCCCCTTTTGGTATGTACCTCACAAGACATCTACAACAACTGGAAAGACCACAGACATACCTCACAAAGAGGATTACTGGCCTCAAACAGATGCCCTACGTAGACCGTCTCAAAAAACTCCAGCTTTACTCTGTCACATATCGCCTACTCAGAGGCGATCTCTGCCTAACATACAAAGCTATGTCAAACCCAGAGCTGTTGGACATACTTCACTGAAAGAAATCCCAATCCCTCCAAGCTACATGCTCTAGGGACCTAAACCTTGTCACCACAATAAACAGAACATGCTGGAGGGATAGATTCCTTTCCCGGAGACTTCCTATACTCTGGAACAGACTACCTATCTATCTCAAACAGAGCTCCTCATTAGCACTCTTCAAGAAAAATCTTGATGATTGGATGGGAAATAGGAAATTGACCCCAGGGATCACTTCTGTGGCTCTGCTCAACAGGGACACAGGAAAATAATTTTCTTGGGTGGCGAAAGCCAGGGTACATTTTTGGCTAGGCTTGTATAGGCCCTAGGGCCGATAGCCTAGTAGCTAGCTATGAACCTATGATAAGCTTGTGAAACTCGGGATAACTGGACTCTTGACTTTCTGATTGGTAGACCCCCAATGGACATGTGCTGAAAACAACACCTCTCAATGCATAGTCCTGAATACTGGTGTTCCCCAAGGTTGTGTGCTCAGCCCCTTGCTCTTCACCATCCTGACCATGATTGTACTGCAAAACATAGCTCAAACCATATTATAAAATTTGCTGATGATACCACAGTCATGGGTCTCATTAGCGGTGGGGAGGAACATAACTAAAAGAATGAGGTGAACATTTTGATTGCCTGGTGTGACAGGAATAATCTGGACTTGAATGTTAATAAGACCAAATAAATGATTGTGGACTTCAGGAGAAAGGCAACAGTTCACCAACTACTCACTATCAAAGGGAGGTAGTAGAGAAAGTCAAAACAACCACGTTCCTGGGCCTTCACATCTCAGATGACCTCTCTTGGACTGTTAACACCAACCACATAGCTCAGAAGGCTCAACAGAGGCTTCACCTCCTGAGAAAGCTCAAAAAGGCCAGGCTCCCACTGTCTGCTCTTACCACCTTTTACAGGGGAGCTATCGAGAACGTCCTCACTAGCAACTTCGTAGCAGGGCTTGGCAACTGCACAGTTGCTGAGAAGAAGAAATTACAGAGGGTGGCTAAGAAAATCTTGGACACAAACCTCCTTTCTATTCAGAAGCTTTTCTTTATAAGAGCAAGAAAGAGAACATACAAAATACTAGCTGATTCGACCCATCTGGCCCACAACTGGTTCTCACAACTTGTGTCTGGAAGGAGGTACTACAGCTTTCACTGTAGGACTACCAGATTCAGAAACAGTTTGTATCCTACAGCTGTGAGACTTAATTCGGACACCAACCTACCAGAATAAAGGAGAGGAGTTAACGTTACCACAAAGTCCGAAGTTGCTGCAGCACACCTTTCAAATCCTTTGCTCAAAAGTTGTGGACAAAGTCAAACATAATAAAGGAATAAAGACCAAAAATGCAGACAATTATTAAATGTCTTTATAATTTGTTCAAAAACATAAGGGTTAGCATAATGGTTAAGGTGTTTGCCTCACAAACACAAAGTCTGGGTTTAACTCTCACTTCCAAGGGAAATTTTGTAGGGTTAAAATGGCCCACAAGGTCAGTTAGCCTAGTAATTACCTATAAAGTAGACAGTCATTCTCTGGGTGGGGATTGGCATAATGGCTAAGGTGTTTAGCAGACAAACAAGATGCAGAGCTTGATTCTCACCATGGGGAAATTGCCAGACTTAAAATGATCCAGAAGGGCAGCTAGCCATGTACTTACCTGTAATAGACCACACAGGTTTTGCATCAACACATTTTTTAATGGTGAGAAGTACACTAATGATCAACTGTCATCCCCAAAGATTTACCATAAAATCACATTTTACGTGGAACAGTGCATACCTCAAAGCAGGTGCACTTCTCCAAGGTACGAATTGTATGGTTGTGCTATACATGAAAAGCATAAGCAAGTGGGAAGGCTTGCGCGCAGGAATGTTATTTGACATGCTTTTCAGCGCTTTGCTTTGCATTGGTAATCACATCCAGTAATTTTTAAAAATGTTTTGATGAAATGGTTGGTTGTATCGTTAGCTGATATATTTCTATAAACAGTAGCTGCATACTTTTTTATTTCAACAATTTGATTATCTCCCATCAGTTTTAGAAAGTGAACATCAAGGAAAAAGAGTAAATAGAGCGAATACTGCCTTACCACTCGACATCAGTGGCAGAAATGGCCATGCTCAGGGACCAAGGCGCAGGGGTCACCTTTTAAATATTAAAGGACTTTACTCAGCAATGTGGTAGCAAAACATATTTGTACTGCCATACACTTATTGAAGAATAAGCCATCTGTAAAAGAAGTGTAATTATATTGCAGAATCACAAAATGTAGCTGAGAAAAAGTGAAGTAACTTAACTGCGCAAAATCAAGCACTTGGTCCCAAGTTGTGTTTTAGGTTAAATATTGTTAGCCTCATAAAATAGATTTGTTGGATTAAATGAATTAAAACTGATGGTACTTGAAATATATTTATTTTTTTGCATTTTCCAGAGCTGTAGCATTGTTTGAGGGAAAATCATTTTCATGATGTTCTGGGTTGGGTTTGCTGTATTATCTCTAGTAATACATTATTGTGTAAATGAAAACTGGAAACTATCAGCCCAAACAGTCACAAGTTCTGTCATAAAATTGAACTTAATTAAAAGTGAAGAGAATATTATAAAATGTATGCTATAATCAGTGTGATTATTGTGGAGTGCAACTGTCATGCAGCAATGTACAATATGGAGTACTCTGTTGTCCTGTATGGAACTGTTAAATAATTACAGCCATACTAATAAACAGATCAGTTATATTCCTTGCATTGTCTCGAAAGTGATGTTATTGCAGGTAGACTCACGTCATTAAGTTTTCAACCTTATCACACCAACTATTGTGTGTCAATCAGGAAATGCCAAAAACTGAACAAACTGTAAACTGTAAGGGGTCCACTGCTTGCTGAATGAGCCTGGTGGTACACAGAAGGAAGCGCAATGATAATTTCAAACACACCCTTTCTTTTATATCTAGATAGTATAACTGTTAATTTGGAATGTTTAAACAGTGTTTCTGTTTGTGATATATCCTACTGCAGTACTACCCCAGGGATACTAAAACTTCCTGTGTGTTACACATAGGCTTGCAAGCAGATGGAAATCTTCCGATACATTTTTGACATAATTCTTATTCAAAATGTGAAAAATTAGTTTTTCTAAAAGTGTAATAAAACTTTTTTTATGGGTGTGTGAAAATAATTCTACAGCTGTGCTCACTCTGCTAAGCCCTAATTCCAAACATGTACCTCTTTAAAAGGTGGTGCCTGGCAGTGCAGGTGTCATGTGAGAATAGTTGTCTCCATTTGTGACACTGAGTGCTACTGTAAATAGCACATTGAAATAAGACTTATATAGCAATGGACGTTTCCTCTTTGTCGTATCCACTGTTTAAGCAGCTTTTGTGCCCTTTGTGTGTTCAACTGTATACCAATCCAGTAGAGTTACCCTGCCAGCACTTTTTCTGCATGCAGAAAGTGGAGGTCATATGCAAGCAAGGATGGTGTGTGTGAAGCAATCTGAATAAATAGGATTAGTAGGATGGCACATGCTGATCCATCTTTTTACTATGGTGCTAGTTTTCTCTGCTATTTTTCTTTCAACCAGAAAAGGCACTGAAAGGGGGGCGTGGCCAAGGATGAACACAGGACAGCAGCAGATTTCTTCAGCTCCACCAACATAACTGCTCTGACAGGAAATAATTACTTTTAAATTCAACTAATGTAATAATTTTCTTTCTAAATACGTTTGGAATATCAGTTTCTTGAATAATATCAAAAAAAGAAAGAAAATTTAAATAATTTTCCTGTCAGAAATCATCTTGGAAATTTCTCTTTCATCACCTCTGTTCAGAATGAGTTCCAATAAGGCTAACAGTCAGGATTCCAGCATCAAGAAAGAGCTTCAGTCTTTACTATTAACTATTCAGCAACTAACAACTAAAATGGACAGACTGGATACTAAAATTGATAACTATAGAAAAAACTACAAAACAAATGGATTTGTTACATCAAGACTTACAACATCAGAAAGCTCAGATTACTGGTATAGAAGAGACTCTTAATGATATGGACAACAGAATTCAAGAAGAAGAAATTAACATTGAATTTTTACTGAAACAGAACACACAACTACAATCCAAACTTGATGACCTGGAAAACAGATCCAGACGCAATAATATTAGGATTTTTGGACTGCCAGAAAATATAGAAGGTAACAACATTACTTCATTTTTAAATACTTGGCTTCCCAAAACTTTAGATTTGTCAGAAGCATTTTCTTTTGGTATTGAAAGAGCCCATAGGTCTTTATCTAATTTTAACTCTAATAAAAAATATCCTAGATCAGTTATTGTAAGATTTTTATCATCTTATGACAAGGAGATGGTATTAAAATCTGCATGGGCTAAAGCACCTATAAAAATTAATGAGGCAACTGTGCGTTTTGACAATGACTATTCTTCCTTGGTAATTACTAAAAGAAAAGTTTTTTTGCCATTAATAAGACAGCTTAAGAAAGCACAGTTCAAAACTCACCTTTTGTTTCCTGCCAAACTAAAAATCTTTTTACCTGATGGCCCTAGAATTTTTGAAGACTTGGACTCTGCTTTGCTGTATATTAAAAAAATAAAATATTAGATAAAATAGAAGATATGGAATGGGCAAGTCCTTCGCTAAAGAGGATGGCAACAGGAACTTCTTGGAAGACTTCGGAGAAGCAAAAAAGACTAAAAAACAAATGACATGTTCTATATATTTTTTTTCCTTGTGAACTCTTCAATTACAGTTAATACATTTTCAGAAAGCCACAAATGTTTTAAAGATATATTCAAAGTTACTTTTTTGTGTGCAAAGAATTGTTTTGTTTTATAAATAATCAAATTTTCTGAGGAACAAATAACATGCTATGAATCAACTTGTTTCTCTTTGTGATAAAGAGACCTAAGGTTAGTAATTTGATACATTTCCTTTCTCTTCTTGTTTTAAATAATGGCATTCTTTCTAAACTATGCATTTACTGAGGGGTGGGGGAGGGTAGGGAGAGAAGTTTGATGAAAAATATGGAATAAGTGAAATAATAACTTATTAGCTCTTTAAAATTATTTATGCTGTTTAAACACTGTTGCTAAATATTATACCATGACTTAATTGCTTATACATGATTTCAAATAATATGTCATGATATAATTGCAAATAATTAGAACTAAAATAGTTGTAAGTAATAAGTCTCATGTTTAACATTATTAAAACAAACAGCAAATGATATATCTTTGTAGATACTCTTTGTAGCTTCTTGTTTTCTTTCTTTCTTCTCTCTCTGTCTCTTTCTTTTTTTTTCTCTCTTTTTTCTTTCTTTCTCTCTCTCTTATATATATAGTTATATACTTCTGATAATACTGATATATGTATATAATAAGATCTGTATGAGAAAATGAAATGGGGCATATAAAAATAAGTTGTATAATATGTTAAATAACTGTAGGCTTGGTTTCACTGTCATAGAGACTGTAATGACTTGTAAAATACTTTGTGAAGGTTTTGCACTGTTTAGATTCATTTGTATTACTAAATGAATGTCAGTCACTTGCTTTTACTAAAATTCCCGCCAGAATGTTATGGGAGACAATCTGGGATGTGGGTTTCCTCGTGAATAGTGTCCTCGAGTTGTTTTAAAAGCTTCAACACTCAGAATACATGCAGAGAAGCTGAAAGCAGTCATTTTGAACTTTGATCCCTGATTTCACACTGACACATCGCAGATTCATGAAGAATGCTGTTTCAGGAAGTAGAACTGCTGTAAATGCGACTTTGTGATGAAAAACGAACTTTATGACACCTAAATGTGAGTTATTCCTTATAACAACTTATTTATTTAAGATGTATTTTATAAAATATCAAAGTTATAATGATTTTAAATGATTTAGTATGCCATAGTAAACAAGTGAGATATTTTAGAAGGCATAGAAGGTAAATCACATATACACTTGTTTTTGAAAGCTTACATGACTGCAGCACACTAATGTATATAAATACTTATGATTTAAACATATATAATGTTATAAATCATTTGCCTTGACTAACTGACAAGCATAAGTATCATTATGATTATATTTAAGAAGAAATTGTCAGGTGACATATTTTAAAGCTACAGTTCAGATATATAAAATACACAAGGCTTTCATCACAATGATTTATGTATAACTAGGAATTAACATTGCTGTGCAGTATGATTTTTTAACTTGTGTATGAGAATAAATATTTTATTTAATTGGCAATAATAAATATGAGAAGTAAGCTTTTGGTGCAAGTAATTTAAAGTTTTTTAAACTGTTAATTGCATTTCTATGGCAGAAAGTAGGAATACTCTAATATACATAATGTTTGAACCATAATAGCCTAAGATATTGAATTCAAATGAACATAAGAACTTATTCTTACAAACTTTTAATAAACTAACATATGGATATGCCCTTTTTTTTCTCTCTCTCTCTTCTCTGTTCCCATTATCAAGATTGTTAGAATACTATTTTGATTATGAGTGTATTATACAGAATAGATGTACATAGTAATATGAGCTGTTTCTAAATGTTCTTACTTGTTTATATGAAGCTGATTTATAAATTGTTTAGCTTTGTCATAATAGATAATCTAATTAAATGAGGTTAACTTTAGTTAATAATAGTTAGTATTGAATTAATTTGGTGGCAGCTGAGGTACTGCTGCTTAGGATTGGGGATAACTTGAGTGGTATGAGCTACTCGGTTGGAGTTCTTAACTCCAGGCTGGGTGCAATGTTTAATCCTAACATTATTTTCACCTGATCATTGTTGTATGTATATAGTTCTGACATCCACATCACATTTTATAAACTCATTGTCACTACGAATAAAAGTGAAACTTACACAAAATTCCATAAAATTTTCATTAAATACAGTTATAATTAATGGAACACCTAAAGGAGGAGATATAATATCACTTATTTTGTTAATTGTTATTCTGATTATATGTCTTATATGTTTATAAAAGCTAAATGATATCTCTAAAAGCAATTTCTTTAAACATTAATGGATTGAATAACCCATGTAAAAGGGCAAGTTTAATAAGATATATTAATTTGCATAGAGCCAACTTAATATTCCTTCAAGAAACACATCTCCTGAAAAAGGATATAGATAAATTAGCCACTAATAAATATACAGTCTTGGTTAGTTCAGAACACACACAGAAAAAGAGAGGAGTGGCTATTTTATGGAATAAAAATATGCCCATACCTAAAACTATTAAGTCTTATAAAGATGATAAAGGAATGTTCTGTATGGTTACAATACAGATTAATGGGAAGATATACACATTAATCAATGTATATTGGATACCAGGAATCGGCATTAATACAGTGAAACACCATCTCAATAATATCATTTTCTATAGGAGATATTATTTTAGCAGGTGACTTTAATTGTATCCTACATGAAAAAGATACTACTACTATAGGAAAAAGGAAAATTACATCTAATGCAAAACATTTAAAGGATTTTATTAATTTATATCATTTGAATGATATTAATAATCAGATAGATTCAAAATCACTACCATACACTTTTTTTCTAACAGATATAAAACTTATTCAAGAATAGATAGAGTCTTTATTTCTAACCAGATGGTAACAGACTTAATTCCAAAATCATTTTGTGTCCTATATCAGATCATAATTCAATTGTCTTTGAATTTATGGTAAAAGTACTTATAATGTTCAGATCAAAAGAATACCAGCATACTTAACTCAACTAAAAGACTATAAAGATTATATACTTTCAGAAGTGCAACATTTCTTAGACTTAAACACTACACCTGATGTCTCCATTGTTTACATTTGGGATGCTTTAAAATCATATTTATATGGACAAAGTATCAGATGGTATAATAATAAAAGGAAATCTTGGGACAAGGAATTACTAGATATTCAAAGCAAATTAGACTCATACAAACATAATAATAAAGAAAATATTATGGACAAAAAAGTAATTGAGGAAATAAATAAATTAAATGAGAAATACAAAGAAATTTTAACCCATAAAGTCAAAATAACATTAGAGAAATATAAGTTTTTGTCTTATTCAATAAGTCCCAAATACTTACATAAACTTAAAGATAAAACAAAAAGGTTGAATAAGCAAAATCATATCAAAGAAATTTTCTCTCCAGGGAAAAAGAAGAATGTTTCCAGTTTACCAGAAATTTTAGATGAATTTAGAAATCACTTTCATAAAATTAATCATAATAACATTAACATGGATCCTAAAGATAAAATAAAGAAATGTATAACTACAAACATGAACAAAAAACTTAACAAACAACAGACTAAACTAATAGATAAAAATAAATAAAAATATTTCATATACAGAGGTTATTACACAAATAAACAAACTTAAATCAAACAAAGCACCAGGTAATGATGGTATTATACCAGAGATTTATAAAATTCTTCCTAAAAGTACTTACTCATTAATACATAAGGTTTTTATTTTGGCTCAAATGAGTTAACAACTCCCCCATCTTGGCAATACACATTTATTTCACCAATTTTAAAACCCAATAAAGACCCAACCAGATGCACTTCATATAGACCTATTTCATTACTTAATGTTGACTATAAAATGTTTATGAGTATTTTTGCTGATAGATTAAAGACAATCATCCCAGGCATAATAGATATAGATCAGACAGGCTTTATTATAAATAGAAATACTTTTGATAATATAAGGAGAACTTTAACGTTAATTGATTTTGCAAACAGGAAAAAGAAAGATTTAACACTTATTAGTCTTGATATAAGTTCAGCATTTGATTCAGTAAGTTAGGACTACTTGTTTATCTTACTAAAGTGCACAAATTTCTCTGATGCATTTGTAAATCTAATTGAACATCTATATAAAGGAGCACTGGCTTATATTAAGATAGGAACATATGTCTCACAAAAAATACCCATTTTAAAAGGTACAAAACAAGGGTGTCCACTCTCACCACTATTATTTACTTTAATAATGGAGCCTTGGGCTAATTTGATCAGAAATAGTACTGATATAGAAGGATTTGATATAGATGAAAATACAATATCTAAAATTCAACTTTTTGCAGATGATGTTCTAATTACGTCATCAGGAACTAACTCTTCTATGCAGTCCTTATTTGATAAAATGCTGGATTTTAAAAATATCTCTGGTTTGATATTTAATGAAGAAAAAACTAAAATATTACCAATATACACATGAAAAAATGTCCTCATTAATGATTTTAACAAATATATACCCAACTCAGCTCAGATAACTTACTTAGGTATAATATTAACTAAAGATATTAAATCCATTATATATAATAATTATAGTAACTGTCTTCTTAATATACAAAATCTTTTCAATAGCTGGAACAATATGTTTTTTACCATGGAAGAGAGAGACACAATTATTAAAATGATAATATTCCCAAAGATATTATATTTAATGCAATCAATAATACTCCCACCTACAAAAATAATTATTAAGAAATTGAATTCATTAATGTTAAATTTCTTATGGGCACCTAATAGACCTAGGATTGCATTAAAGAAACATACTAATAGCTGGTCTCAAGGGGGCATTTCATTTCCAGACTTTAATTTATATGCTATCTCTTCTATTATAAAAGTTAAGACTCTGTTAATAGATTAGTCATATGTTGCAAGATGGAAAGATTTCTGGGAACTAATTAGCATTCACTTCATGAAAATCTCTTTAATACATAAAAATATTATTGTAAATAACCCCATGTTATGGTTACTAAAAGAATTTTGTACTTCATCTATTACACCAAAATATATAGTTAGTTATCGTAATTTTATATTTATGCATCCTAGGTATAAGGAATGGAATTTTATCCTATTCCCTATAATGTATACACAAGGTATTCTTTTGTCAACCACCTCTGAAAGAACTCTTTTAGTCACTGAGAATGATTTAAAGTATTGGTATCAGTTGCTGTCTGATAATAAAGTTAAAAATTTAGACTTCTTAAAGCAAGAATTTGATTTGAGAGAAACATGTTGGTTAGAAATTCAGACTTTTAGACAACATCTTATTAATAAAATTGATTTAATGTCTTTAACAGTTAAAGAATCTGTTCCAATTCTGATTGATTACTTGATATTAAATTTACAACATACAGTTTTTGATAAAGGTAAGCTTTCACACATACATAAAATTATTAGAGAAGAAACTCATTACAGTTCAGATACCTATTGGAATTATTTCATTTCCATTAATGGTGAATCACCAAAACAACAAGATAAACAATATATATTAGAATCTGCTTATAAAACTACTTCTTCCATTAATTGGAGACTTTTTACTTGGAAATTTTTACATAGATCTTTCTATACACCTTTAATGATGAATAAAATAAATAATAAAGACAACTTATGTAAAAGATGTAATGTAGAAATAAATGCTGATTGGGCACATATGTTATATGTTTTATGACTGTATAAAATTGAAGGAATATTGGAAGTTAATCAATGATTTTTTGCAGGCCCTTTTCACAGATAATTTCATTGTTTCTAAATCACTTATATTATTTAACACTCCTGTTCCTAAAAGTGTTAAAAAAGTTAAACTTCCCTTATTATGGTCTATTCTAGCAGTGGCTAGAAAAATAATAACCAGAAATTGGATTTCAGATACTCCTCCTTCATTTAATGAATTTAAAAATGTTATGACTGAAGTGTGTCATATGGAATTGATGACAATAAAATCAAGAACTACTAGAAAAACGTCTTACTATATTATATGGGATACTTTACAAAACCTGTTAAAAAATCTTAGTTTCAATAATAAGACATTACAGTTTAATCAATTGATTTGATTTGTAGTGGATGTCTCTGTAAATACTTTGGTTATTTTATTAAATGTTATAACTATTTATATTTTAACTGCTTGTATAAGATTGTTATGATATTTATTTTGTATGTTAAAAACAATAAACTTGTTTTAAAAAAAAAAAGAAAAGGCACTGAAACTGGATTCCACACACTTCAGTTTTTTTTTTCTGGGCAGAAGCAAGTCTGTATATTGCTGTTGAAAGTGTAGTGAATAACTCGTACATGGTAGAAACTATTACTAGAGTGTTTTTTTCAGTATTGTTTATGTATGTTTTGTTCATTTATTACTCTGGTAATCTGTTACTACAGTAGTTTACACTGTAGATTGTTAGAAGAAGATGCTCTGGTGTTGTCTGTGCTTTCAGTATTTACTAAGGTGGGGAGTGGGACCAGACCTTTGAAACACATTGCACCCCAAAAGTGCCTGTGAGGTTGTATAATACACCTCTCTCATGTCCCTGATTGTGGCTAAAATTTTAGCACTGTCCCTCTTAATCCCTCCTAAAACTGGTGACTTTTGAAGAAAAGGTTGTGAATTGCACTTAATAAATAATGACAAAAATTAGAGTTATACACTTCTTTTACTTCAGATATGTATATTAATTTACATTTTCTTATTTTGTCAATATATGTCAAAATACTACTAATATTTTAAAAGTGAACCTTATTATATCTGGCGTTGTCCCTGATTCTGATTTGATTTATCCATGATTGCTTGAGACCTATGCTGTAGAATTATGGGCCTTTCTCCTTGTGCTGTGTGTGCAATGGGAACTGCAGTTTCAGGTTGTACCTGTTTTCTCGCATGTGAGATCAACTTCTATCTTTTAATGTGCATTACATATCTTGGTATACTTATTTTTTGCACTGCAAGTCACCTCAATGACTCATACACACACACACTGTTTTTGTCCTTTTTGATTATTTAGTAACTCCCCAGGAATTGGGTACCCAGAGGAACTTGTCTCTCTAGTTGCACCTTGCCTTGATACTTTTCTTTTTGACCATAACTCTAAAATGCTAATGCTCTGATGTGTACAGCTTTTTTTTTTTTTTTTTGTTTCATACAGACTTCTCAGAGGTGACCTCTGTCTGGCATACAAGGTGATCTCGGACCCCGCCTTGATGGGACTGCTGCATATCTGCAAGTCAAGCTCCACTCGAGTAACTTGCACACACAGCCTCAACCTGGTCTGTGACATCAATAGGACTTGTTGCCGGGACAGATGTGTCCCAGAGACTTCCACATCTATGGAACAGAGTCCCTCTCCACATCAAGCAGAGTACCTCTTTACCCCATTTTAAGCGCAACCTGGATAACTGGATGGGAAATAGAAAATACATCCCTGGGATTCCATCCATGTCCCTGCTGGACAGGGGCATCAGGTGCTGATTTGTCTATGCATGGGCTAAACTCTTGGCTAGGCTTATAAGGGCCTCAGGGCCAATAGCCTAATAACTTCCTATGATCCTGGTGTATCCCATATGGTGTTCCTATATGACAATCCTCAATTGCTCCTCCAGCTGTATTTATGTTGTAGTTGTGTTAAGGTGGATACTGGTGACAGATTGAGGATTTACTTCAGTGTAGCATCTTCAGAAAAAGTGAAGAGCTGATTGGCCTTATCCTGTCACAGCATTCTGGACAACTGCTGCAAATTACAAGTGAGTGAGGGATAACCATGTTTAGTGACCATGAGGTAATTTTTTTTTTCAGAAGTACTGGGGCTTGAAAAAAGGCCCCAGGGCAGTACAGGTGAGAGTACCTTGTTTGGCAGGCTGCATTGGATATGTTTAACTTTAAGTATCTTGTACCTATTTTCCTCCCTTAATGTAAATGGATTGCTGATTTATCATCAATTTCTAGTTTCTTCATGGTTGTTGAGTCCTAGTGGGTTGTGGGGCAAATGGGGACAGTGGTGGGAGGCTGAAGGGTAAGAGTGTGTGAGGCTTGGAAACCGTATGTTTGAAACATTCTGGCTATAAGTTATAAAATGAAAGAAAAAGGTATGGGTTTAATTAGAACATAATTGTAGTCTTTACTGATGGAACCTTTCTATGAGGCTGTAAATTTTCAGATTTTCCTCACAGAAAGGTCCTGACAATTATGTTCTAATTAAACCCATACATTTTCTTTCATTTTATATCTCTACTTGCAGTTTTATGGTAGTTCCCACTTTATTATGAAGCAGGTCAACTTGAAAAAGTACAAAAGATAGTATATTTACAACATAATACCACACAGTAGCGTTCAGACAACCAAATAAAAACGTAAAAAGATTAAACGCTACAAAGTGCTGGATTCCTCAGAAGAACACGAACACCAACAAAGTAATAATCCACAGATTTAATAAAAAATAATAAAAACGATATCAGATTTAGCGCTTTCATCCACATGCAATGTGGACTTCCTCAGAATGTCATTAATTAATCAATCAAGCTTTTAAACACTTGTTTAGGTGCCAAAAATACAAAACAACTTCTTTTAAAGAAAAATACATATAAAAAGTGCATTGCTCAAAATAGCATATGTAAGTTAATAAATTCAATACTCATATGTCCATAGTATTAAAATCCAAACACAATATATAATATGTAATAATTATTACCAATAGTTTTAATAGTGATTTAATAGTTCAATATTATATTTCATCAATATTGTTTATGTTAATATTAGTATTAATACCAGTGGGAGCGACATTCAACATTCATTTTCTAAAACTAAAAAATGAATTCTTATATATGTTATACAGACTAAAATAATGTTGCCTTACAGATTCTACAGCTTTGCCTGTAAAATAGGTTTAATTGTAATATAGTCATTTAAACCTGGTTCACTTGAAGCATCTGTCAAGATCTGCCATCTAACTTCCTTCTGATCTAATATAGCTTTGTAATTTCCTCCTCTTTGTCCCTGCCTAATATGTTCAAATATGTCAAATCTAAAACTGTGACTTTCCCCATGTTTGTCTATATGTGTAAATAATGCGTTGGTTCTATCTTTTTTCTTTATGGCATACAGATGGTTGTATATTCTCCTTTTGAACATTCTCTTCGTTTTACCTATGTAGAAGCTTGGACAGGTCATACATTTGGCCATGTATATGATGTACCTAGTATTAAAATTACCATACTGGAATGTAATTCTGGTCCTGTTTATATTCTCCAAAATAGTACCTTCAGTTTCTAGTATAACCTGACACTGTCTACAGCTTCCACACCGTCTAGTATGTCTGTTCTGTTGATTTATGTTCCTGACCATGTTGCCTCTCTCTAATATCATCTTTACATTCCTTCCCAATTTGTATACAAACACAGGGGTGTCCCCGACTATATTTTTTATTTCATTATCTATCATATGTTCCAATTCCTACTTAAAATCCGCTTTATTTGGTTTACTTGAGGTGTGTATTCCAAATTGCAAACCTTTCTATACCTTTCGTCCATATTATTAAACACAGCAATAGTTTTTATCTGATCTTTTCCTAAAACAGGAGAATATTTCTTTCCCTATTCATTAACTACATACTCCTTGACATCTTCCAATAAATGCAAAGGATATCCTTTAGCGCTAAATAGTGTTTTTATAAAATCTATTTCTTCAAGCATTTCTGAATATATGGATGTCATTCTAGCCGCTTGTATGCACTGTCCTTTAAATATGTTTCTCATCATTTTTTGAGGATGGTTACTGGAGTACTCCAAATAATATTTGGAGAAGGTGCTTTTCTTGTGAATGCAAGACTTAAACCCATTGGCTGTACTAGATATAAACTTATCAAGGTACACAATACGCTCAGTACTGTAAGAATGTGTAAATTTTAAATAATCCTATTATTCATATACTCAATGAACTCATTTATAATATGTACTGGACCATCCCATATAATAAGGATATCGTCCAGAAATCTTGAATAATATCTTACATACTTGGAAGTATTTGCTTTTAAAGATGTTATTGGTCTCCCAATCTAGCATGACCAGGCTTGCAAAAATGGGGGCACAAGCTGCCCCCATTGCAACTCCCCTGGTCTGCTTGTAAAATTCACCTTCAAAGTATATATAATTATGTTCCAGTACAATAGACATGAGTTCCATTATTAAGTTAATTTGTTCCCATTCTAAACCTGAATAGTACCTGATACTATTACAGAAACTTTCTAATCCTTTTTGTTTGAGAATGCATGAAAATAAGTCTATCACATCTACTGTAATGTAAATAATTCCTTCCTTCCATACGTCAGAGGTTAAATTACCTAATAAGGCCCATGAATCCTTTATTAGGTGTGGTATCTTACAATATATATGCTTACGCCATTTGTCGATAGCTGTTCCCAATGGAAATGTTTTTGAAAGGCTACCAAAAACTATGGGACGAAAAGGCAGGTCAATTATGCTCTTGTGAACTTTTGGTATACCTACCATTGTAGCTAGTATCGAATACTCATCCTTTAAATATTTATATGTATCACATGTAATATGTCCATCTAACAAAAAGTCTTCCAAATACATGTCGATTCATCTATATCCTATACTAATTTCATTCCTAGATACAGATTTATAATTTCCTGACTCCTGTAGTATTTTGTACATTTTGTTTGTATATTCAAATGAGTCATATAATACCACCTCTCCACCTTTATCCGGCTTCATCACCCTAATGTTACTGTTACTCTTTAGCTGTTGGACAAGCCATGCTTCATCATCCGATAAGTTACTAGGTGCTTTCATGTGTCTTATACTGTTCTGTAAACAGTATATTTCCCTAGTAACTATTTTTTATACAAGACTACACCTGGGTGTATAGGGGGGATGCACACACTTTTTTTCTTCAACCCATCCTTACAGACTAAAGGTGGTTTGTTATGAAAAAGTATAGCTAAGTGACATTCTGAGGAAGTCCACATTGCATGTGGATGAAAGCGCTAAATCTGATATCGTTTTTATTATTTTTTATTAAATCTGTGGATTATTACTTTGTTGGTGTTCGTGTTCTTCTGAGGAATCCAGCACTTTGTAGCGTTTAATCTTTTTACATTTATATTTACAACATACTTGTGAACCTCTTAGCAAAATAATTCTGGACAAAGCCGAAATAATGAGGAGTGAAAGATCCAAAGAAAAAGTGAAGAGATTTTAAATACTGCTCTTCTAAACTTGGAAAATTGTTCCAATAACACATTTGCATTATCATGCATTTTCTGAAGGATAAGAGTCTGTAGCTCAAATGACTGCCATTATTTAATGATTTTCAGTCCTCAGTGATTTGTCTGTAAATGTGCTGCACAGGAACTACCTGTTTTCACTACCATATCCACAGCAAAATCATGTGCAAATTGAACATATATTGCTGTCTTTTCACACATGATGTCAACAGTTTCTTAAGGTGATCTTTCTACACCCACCAAACCTGCTGTCCCACTTTCCTACTCCCAACCCAGTAGTCAACTATCCAGACTGTGCCCCCCCCCTTTTTATAGATTTTTGGATCCGCCAGTGCTAATTAACTAACAGTACACACTAGCTGCAGCAGAATTAACAGTATTAAGCCAAGGAAGCCATGAGGTTTCCAGATGCTCCAAGATGCATTTTTTTAAAGCAACCTTTTCATTCAATAACTGTCCGAACAAAAACCATGATCAAATAAACAAATTTAGTTTTAATCTTCAATTTTTTTTCCTACATCCATTCAGATCATCCTAAGACTATGCTGTAACAACTGCAGTGGAAAAAGCAGGATTAAGCCATGAGGTTTCTAGATGCTTCAATGTGTATGTTCAAGTTTTTTAAAAAACTTTTTTTTATCTAATAATTGCCTGAACAAAAAAAAAGTGATTATGGAAAGAAATTCGGTCTTACTATTCAATTCTGCTGTTTTCTGTATTCTTTCAGCACATCTGAGCAAGACTACCCTGTAATAACTAAATTAAGCAGGAGGCTACTAAGCACACAGAAGCCACAGGGGTTATAGATGGTCAGAAGTGCATTTTAGAACTTTTTTCCAACTGTTTGATCCAATAATGGCCTGAAAAAAGATAGTACACACGGAAAAGAAATTCAATCCTACTTTTTTGTTTCAAGGAAAAGGTGTATCCAACTTTTAATGCTCAAAGCCCAAATATCACTAAACAATAAACTTGAGGAAAACAAATGCTTGTGAAGATACATGTTATCTGGGAATAGTACTTGCCCCCACCCCCCACTTCAGAACTAGGTAGTCACTTTCTGTGTCTGACCCCAGCGTGACTGACGTCAGGGTACAAATGCGCATGACCGACGCCAGAGATCCTCAGTCTTTTCTTGCCCCAGATGTCAGAAGACCCTAAAAATAAAGGTCAAAACCAAAAGACAGCAAACAACCAACCAACCACCCCTGCACTAACTATATGTACAATATATACAATATACACAAAATGTACAACCCAACCCACACAACCGCCTCTAACTACAGAGGGGAAGGAGGGAGGGTAAATTGGACTGCAGCAATGTGGATCTTGAACATCTACATTTATGGTAGGTACAAAACTGTACTATGTTCTTCATCTCACATTGCTGCAGTCCTAACACTTGGGTAGAATCCCAAAGCAGAGGTAAGGGAGGATGGCTAACTACAAGGAAGCAGGAGCTGCCAAAATGCCCTGCAAAACAGCAGTGGCAAAACCAGCCCTGGACTTAGAGTAAAGTGGCAGGTGATAATGCCTAGAGAAAGTATGTACAGAACTCCAAGTAGCTGCCTCCAAAATATCCTTGGTTGCCACTCCCTCAAAAAGCTGTTGAAGTGGCAGTAGCCCTAGTGGAATGAGGCCTAATCCCAGCTGGAATCTCCTTGCCATGATGGGAATAACAGAAAGCAATGCAAAACCCAATCCACTTAGAAATAGTTTGTTTTGATACAGGCTTGCCCTGAGAACTCAAGGCAAAAGAAACAAACAACTGCTGAGACTGCCTGAACCCTTTAGTTCTGTCCAAATAATAACGCAACTGCCTGTGGACATCTAAAGTGTGCAAAATCTTTTCCCCTTTATTTTGGGGATTTGCATAAAAAGTAGGCAAATGAATAGTTTGGTTCAAAGCCACACTAGAAACCACCTTAGGCATAAAGGAAGGATTAGTACGTAATGATACCCTATCCTTATGGAAAATCAAGAAAGGCTCAACTGCCATAAGGGCCTGTAATTCAGAAACCCTTCTTGCAGAGGTAATGGCCAACAAAAAAGCAGTCTTCAAGATAAATACTTCAACTCAGCAGTAGCTGCAGGCTCAAAGGTTGTAGAGTGAGTTTCTCCAACACAAAATTGAGATCCCAAGCAGGAGTAGGAGCTCTTCGTGGGGGTCTTATATTCTTTGCCCCTCTAAGAAATTGCTTGAACAAAGGATGAGAAAACAATGGTGGGTTGCAGTCATAGTGAGCTGAAATTGCTGCAGCATGAACTTTAATAGAAGAGAAAGACAAACCTTTGTCCAGTAACTCAGTAAGATATTGAAGAGCCACACTCAAATTAGGCTCAGAAACATCAAAATCTTTTGCTGCACTCCAAAACAAAAATCTCTTCCATTTGTCTGCGTACACTTTCCTTGTACTAGGCCTCCTAGCTTCCAAAATAACATTCAAAACTTGCTGAGGAAGTGGAGGCCCACTTTGGTTCAAAACAGAATATGCTTGTTGATGTACCACATGACAGTTGTGTTGTCTGTTAGAATCAACACCTGCCCTGGAAGAAGCAATTCCTTGAAAGCAATTAATGCAAACTGGACTGCTAACATCTCCTTCATGTTGATATGTAGATGTTGTAGTCTGACAGGCCACTTGTTTTGTATCCACTTTCCATTTAGATGAGCTCCCCAAGCTTTGTCTGAGGCATCTGTCGTTAAAATCTGACTCGCCTCTGGCCGGGTCACAGTGAGTCCCTTGTTTAGGTGACATTCCTGAGCCCACCACAAAAATTCCTTTTGAATGCAAGGTATTATTTGAATGACAGTGTCTAGATCCTGGCAGTGCTGTGTCCATACATTTTGAGATACCATTGTAGCTTCCTCATATGCAGTTTGGCATTGGGAAGCACCAGAATACAAGATGCCATGAACCCTAAGGCTTGAAGGACTGTCCTTGCAGTCAGCCCGGACTGATGAGATAGTTGATGGAAGTAAAGGATAGACTCTTTTGTTTGTCCGGGGTTAAAAGGCCATCTGGGATGCTGTATTCAGTCTCACACCCAGAAAGCACATGTCTTGAGAGGGTACTAGACTGGACTTTATTTCGTTCACAGAATACCCTAGGCATCTTAGCACTGCTATCACATAATCCAAATGATGAAGAAGCTCTTCTCTTCCTTGAGCCAGAATTAGGCAGTCGTCCAAATAAGGATAGATCTGTATTCCTTTTGTCTGAAGAAAGCTATCACTGGAGCCAGAACTTTCGTGAACACTCTGGGCGCAGTAGATAAGCCAAAGGGCAATGCAGAGAACTGATAGTGAGAAGTCCCAGCTTGAAAACGCAGATACTTCCTGCAACTTAGTCTGATAGGAACATGAAGGTAAGCCTCCTTGAGATCCAAAGTTACCATCCAATGATCTTTGCCCAGCAGAGGTAAAAGCTGCTGCAACGTCAACATTTTGAACTTGGGAATGTTCAGATAAGTGTTGAGGATAGATAAATCCAAAATTGGTCTCCACGTGTTCCCCTTCTTTGGTACTAGGAACAGGCGAGAATAAAATCCTAGGCCCACTTCTGGCAGAGGGACCGGCTGTATGGCCCCTAGTTGGAGCAACAGAGAAACCTGTTTGTGAGCCTCTAGTCTTTGTGGAGGAGGAACGTCTGGCATGCCCCTGAAAGGAGGCAAGGTATGGAAATAAAACCTGTAGCCGTGGTGAATGATATCCAATACCCATCTGTCCTGGGTAATTAAACTCCAATTTTCTTTGAAAAGTGCCAACCTTCCTCCCAAAGGTGCTGCCAGACGAGCAGGCTCTGGCAGCTGAAAAGGTAGGTCATTGGGTCTGCTGACGAAAGGACTGACCCCTGCCCTCACCCGAAGCCTGTGCAGGAGAACTCCCTGTCCTAGGCCTGAAAGAGCCCTGGGCTCTGCCCTTGCCACGTCTAGATCTACCCCTAGACTGTGAACCATAAGAAGGATACGTCCACCCTTTAGTAGGCCAATTTCTACTAAACTTTGGAGGCTGGACCTGCAAAAAATCTTTAACAGTCTGCATAGACTTAGCCTTGTCTTCCATTTTCTTTAAGACTGTCTCAACAGGAGGACCAAACAACACGTCAGATTGTAAAGGAGCATCTAAAATCCTTGTCTTAACATGTTCAGACAAATTCTGATCCCTCAGCCAGGCGTGCCTGCGAAGGACTGATCCAGTGGCAGCCACCCTAGACGAGGCCTGTACAGCATCAAAACCACCTGTTCAGAAACATGCACTAAATCTTGCAACTCCTTACAATCAATACCTACTGCCAGAGCATCAACCTTAGACTTCAATAGTGAAAGGAGATAATTTTGGTATTTCAACATGTGAAACTGGCAATTCAGAGCCCTCATAGCAAGAGTGGAAGAAGTATAGACTTTCTTTCCCCATCTATCCAAGGCCCTAGCCTCCTTGTCTGCAGGAACCGGATTCTTAACAACAGAAGCCTTCACATCTTTAGGCCCCTGGCTAACAGTCTCTGGGTCTGCCCTAGGACTCTTAAAAAGATACTTATGAGCTTCAGGCACCCTGTAATACCTATCCGGCTTAACAGGAGCAGGAGGCAAAGAATCAGGATTAAGAGAAGCTTCTGTAAAACATCGTCCACTACATCCAAAACAGGAGGTATAGCCAAAGGCCTATGCTGGGGTAAAAACAGAAATTCCCTAAGCCTTTTCCTGGAATCAGAGAAGTCCTGACCCTCCCACATAAAATGCTCCCTCATGGAATGAAGAGTTTCTGAAAAAGAAAAATCCTCAGGAGGAGTAGCAGAAGGAGTAGAATCATCCACATCAGAATCAGAATAAGGAGAGTACTCCTGCAAATCTTCAGCCGAAGACTCTGAAACATCTGAAGCCTGCTCAAAACCCCCCAGCTCAGGATCCACCCTAGGTCTCTTATCAGGAGGGGGCATAGAACCCCTAATCAAAGTAATCAAATCTTCTGCCATTTTAAGCATATGCTTCTTGGGCACAGTACCTGCGGAGCTAGGGGTAACACCAACTGAAGCCAAACCTGGCCTGCCCCTGGGGGAAGCCTTTGAAACAGAAGGAGAGGGCCTAGCCACCTTGGGAAGGGAGGGGAGTATAGTAAGATGAGAAGCCCCCTCAGCCTGACTAGTCTCCTGAGATACCACATCCTGCAATAATAAGGTCTCACCCTGGGAACACAAAGAAACCTCCGGTGGAGCCACCGGCTCCACCGACACCTCCAAAGAACCGGCGTCTGTTACAGACGGTTCTTCAAGCCTAGGCTTAACTGCCTTGTCCTTGCGCTTCTTCGAAGAAGCGGGCGTCGGAGCATCCGACGGCATTTTATAGTTGCACCGCTTCCCAAAGACTAACCTTGCACAATCCAACCTTATCTTTATAGTGCGTTTATTAAACCTAGCACAAGAGCAACAGCCAACAACGTCGTGCTCAGGCCCTAAGCAAGGAATACACAAAGTATGATAATCTCTATGCGGTATCTGTTTCCCACAAGAAATGCAATTATTAACTTTTTCTGACATCCGGTAAATGACTGAGGCAAGAAAAAACCAAAATATTCTAGCGGGTACTTAGTAACTTTGAACTCGGTCTGAAACTTCTAAATCGAAAAATCTCAGAACGCCAACCAGCACTTGCAATACTGCTTCTGCATCGGACCATGCGGCAAAAAAGACTGAGGATATGACGTCGGTCATGCGCATTTGTACCCTGACGTCCTGACGTCAGTCAAATGCGCCCTGACCGACGTCAGCCTTATACTTTGATATTCGGGCCGACCAAGGACAGCGGACTACCCAAGTGTTAGGACTGCAGCAATGTGAGATGAAGAACATCAATAAACTTGAGGAAAACAAATGCTTGTGAAGATACATGTTATCTGGGAATAGTACTTGCCCCCACCCCCCACTTCAGAACTAGGTAGTCACTTTCTGTGTCTCCCCCTATGGTGTAAAATTGGGATTACAATTAAGGCATAAACACCCACAGTCATATTTCAAGTGGCTGCTGCCATATTTTTGTACAGCATGCCTTCTTATCCCCTACCCCCCAAAAGGCAGCTACCTTCTGTGTACCCTTCTGATGCGAGACTGGGGCAAAACTGAAAAGATAAACAGGACATAACGTAGTTGTCAGACACCTACAAACATGCTTATTCACTCTTTCTCAAAAGATAAGCACCTACATGTGTACCAGATATTTGATTGTGAGGAAAATGAAAAAAAATGGCAGTAATGTTTACAACCTGTTACTCCTAGAGGCATTGCACTGCTCTTTTACAAGCTATAGTGACCCTCAGTGCACCTCTCTGAAGTTTGTGATGAAAGTTAAAGAAATAATGACCACACTGTCCCCAGCCAAACACAAGAGACAGTGACCTCTGAGGTTTGGAAGGAAAGTTAATGAAATAATGACATCTTACACACACATACAGAGACTTTCTAGGTGGAGTTTGTGGTAGAAATGATTACTAAGCCCATGTCAAAATCCACTTATACAGCCTTATTGTGTGAGGGCCTCCAGCACCCAGGAGTTCTGAAAGTCTGTGTATTCTGTGATGCAGTTATTCTATTTTTAGCAATGACAATTAAACTAAGCAAGTGAAAACAGGATCAGTTACTTTCATCCAGACAACTCCCACCAAGCAGTTATAACCACTTCTATGTATAATTTAGACATAAAATTGAGATAAAAGAGGATGACTGTGCATTTCACCTTTAAAGTTAACACACATTAGATTCCAAGATGGTCGCCGGCTAGACTGCTCCCTATTCACTGTGCTCCTCACTGCTATGTAACTACCGGCTAATTTTAACAACTTTTAAGCAAAAATTCTCCCCAGTTTTTTCTACAGAAATTATCTCTGATACAAATCCTTCACTTTGGGTCTACTTATTTTTGGAAAAAGGTGAATTTTTGGATTAATTTACCTCAGATTACTTTTGGCCTCAACAGTCTTTGGACACGTGCACCCTAGAAGCCTATCTCTGTGTCAGTTTTCCTGTTTTTACACCTCTAGCCTGGGCATGGCTGGCAACTCAGACTCCATGGAGACGCAGACATCCAAGGCCAAATTCTCTTCTATGCTCTCTCCGGAGAAGGACACTGGCTCTAAGAGATTAAGAATCACCAAACAATCTAATGAGAACATTAAAGTAAGTGCTAAAGATAAAAATGACTTTAACTTTCATTTAGAAGACTTAAAAATGGCACTACAACCCATTCAATGTGCTATACAGAGTTTTTCTGATCAATTCACTGATTTTGGTAAAACTTTAAAACAGATAAATGAAAGAATGGACATGCTTGAAAATAAATATCTAGCCATGGAAATAAGAGTAGTATCTATTGAAAGTTATTTAAATTCTAAAGATACTCTCATTGCTGATATACAAGCTAAAGTATTGGATTTAGAGGCAAGGAGTCGTAGAAATAATATTATAATTAGAGGATTGCCGGAATCTTATGAAAACCAAAATTTAATATCAGTGACTAAACAAATATTTGAGGCATTACTTAATTGTGAGACAAACACGAAAACATTAACTGTAGAAAGAGCGCACAGAGCCCTGCGTGCCAGACAAGACTCTACTTCACCTCAGAATATATATACAAGATTACTAGACTTTCAAGACACTCAGCGTATTTTAGAAGCAGCCAGAAGTAAAAAGCATCTCATCTGGAATAAACATAAGTTGACCTTTTCACAGGATTTACCCACACAAATAAAATTAAATAGACAGAAGTTATCTCCATACTGTGCAGACCTGATTAAAAGAGGACTAAAGTTCCGTATGCGCTATCCTAATACTCTTTCTTTCAACTATAATGACAGGAGTTATATGGTTTCAGAACCACAAGAGGCAAAAGACATATTCTTAAAATTATTCAAGATCCTTCCTGCTAATGACTCTCAAAAATAAAGCTCCTATCTAGTGTAAGTTCTATCAATATTTCTGTTAATGAGCTTACTTTTAGTTCTAAGCAGTCTTTAATAACAATGTATATATGACAAAGTTTGGCCAAGGAAAGATTAATCCAGTCTTTTTATTTGAAAAACATGTGTTTTACTGATGTTTTAGAGTTGCCGCAAATTCAAATTCTATTTTTTTCTGTACATCAAGCCTTTACAATATCCCAGTATCATCACAACTCATTTTACATGAGGAAGTACTGTTTTTATTTTTTGTTAAAAATTACTCTAACAGAATGGAGGGAAAATTATCTGGTCTCTCGTGCTACATAGCGTCACTAATCTTGACTGAAATTTCATGGAGTTATATCTAGAAACAGTCACGCTTCTTTTCCCTCTATAAAACTTTCAGGTTGACATCAATAGCGCTAGGAGAAGCAATATCTGATTTTCCTGTCAGAATTAAGATGCTTGAGCTACACGCCCTGTAATCTGCTGACAGGGTTTCAGAACGTATGATGAAAAAGATGTAACCTGATACCCTCAGTCGTCCATCTACTCAGACTATGGCTTCCTGATTTCCTGAAGTCTTACATCCTGAAAGCTGCAGACTTTCTAGCTCGGAGACTGTATCCTGTATGTAACAGCGATGTTTTCAAAAGTAAGTGGCTTTTCTCTCGCAAGTTGGGACAATATGTGTTGTGTGCAGCAGGAAGCCCTTTACTCGTTTGGGACTGTCTCTGCATATGTGCAGAGGTATAAGTGCTTCTATGACTGATATTTAAATTAGAACATTGTGTGTTTCATGTTTTATGGCTTTTTATAAGCTATAAGTTTCCTTGATGTTATGCGCAGAACAAACCAAACAATACTGATATTGTATGATATACATATTTATTTGATTTCAAATGCTATTAGGTTTTAATGTTACTTATAAGGTAAATTTATAACGCTCAGTATGCTGGAGATGGTGTAATAACTAATTGAGGAAAATATGTAACTTTTTGCCTATAAAGCTCATACTTATAATTTTTGTTATAAATATGTTTAGCAGTATATTTTCAATTACTTTATTGGGATTGTTAGGAAATAACACAATGACTTCCTGATTTACTCAAGTCTTGCATCCTGAGAGCTGCAGATTTTCTCTCTCAGAGAATGTATCTTATTTGTAGCAGCGTTGTTTTCACAATTAAGTGGCTTTTCTCTCGCAGGTTGGGACAATTTGCTTTGTGTGCAGCAGGAAGCCCTTTACTTGTTTGGGACCATACCTGTGTACATGCGAAGGTATTAGTGCCTCTATGACTGATATTTTAATCAGAATATTGCTTGTTTTATGTTTTATGGCTTTTTATATGATATAAGTTTTCTTGATGTTTTGCGCAAAACAAATTAAGCATTTCTGATATTGTTTGATGTACATATCTATTTGATTTCAAATGCTGATAGGTTTAAATGTTACTTATAAGGTAAATTTATAACACTCGGTATGCTGGAGATGGGGTAATAACGAATTGAGGGAAATGTGTATCTTTTTGCCTATACAATACATACTTATAATTTTTGTTATAAATATGTTTTACAGCATATTTTAAATGACTATATTGGGAGTGCTAGGAGGTAACACAATATTTAAGGGTAATCTGAAACTTTAGGCAAGCATTTCAGCGTGCATTAATACATGGCTCCATAATTTAAATACACCCATGTTAGGAATTAAAACAACATCCTACATAATTGATTTATGTTTATTAAGAAAATGGGAGACATGTTATTTCAACACGTTGAGTGACTTTATACTAGATTTGGTGATTTTCTCAATATCAAAATAACTTATTTATACTCGAGGCTTACAATTTGGTTTAGACAATAGTAAAGAAGACTTGTCAGAGATATACTGTTTCTATGGTTTAATAGTACAAAGTAATACAGTATATATTTAAATGTGAAGATCTAATATTCTTAATAACATTTAATCTTTTTAGGTTTGAGACATATTTGTACATTATTACTCTTACGCTTATGATTATATGTGTATAGAGATTTTACTATTTCATTAAATATTTTTTTATCTTACTAATATTTCACATCACAAATCTATATTATAGTACTAGATTAACAATATATTTACATTTGACACAATTATATTTAATTACGCAGGAGTATATGAGCACACTTTTGAATGGGGAATGATTATGTCGGGCATCTTGTGTTTGGATAGTTATGTAAATATGTTTAGTTTCATTAACTTTGCTATAGTCCTTTTTAGGACTTTACTTAAATTTTCTTCCTATATTTCGGTGATTTTGGTAACCAAGTACATACAAGGTACATATAGGTATTTTTATCTTCTCTCTGTAGATAAGGTAAGGTGGGTAGGCACTGGGGTAGGAAAGAGGGAAGGTTATGAGATTAGAGTTAATTCTATCTTGAAACGTACACTTATAGGTAATTTATGTCATATTGAGACTAAATTTTGTTTATTCTTCTTACTTATCCTTTATTTATATACAAACAACTTAATGTGTAGCATCTCTCTTAACAGACCATTAATAAACGCATGACTAATTTATTAACAATTGATTCCTGGAATGTAAGGGGGATTCAAAACAAAGACAAGAAATCCTTAATATATCATTTAATGTATAAATCGCAAGCCAATATATGTTTTTTGCAAGAAACATATATTCCCAGGGATGACTGGTACACAGTAAGAAATAAAAAGTGGATCAAAAAAATAATTGCTTCAGGGGACACTTCTAATTCTAGGGGGGTGGCTATCATAATTAAACAAAAATTTCAGGGAACTATTATTGAAGAAAAATATGACAATGAAGGTAGATGGTGTTACTTTACTTCTACCATACAAAACTTGGATAAACCACTGTTGATACTAAATCTTTACGGTCCTTGTAGTTATCAACATATTTTTATTTTACAGATTTACAATATCCTTTCTTCTTACAAAGATCACTTTGTTATAGTAGGTGGGGACTGGAATGCTGTACTAAACCCAGATATTGATTGTACAAGCTGTACCTCTACACATAATCAACAAGCATGCTTTGCTCTTGAAGATTTAATATTGGAGCATAATCTCATAGACCCTTTACAACTCACTAAATACTCAAATAAAAAGATATATATACCTATTATTCTAAATGCTATCATTCATGGTCTAGGTTGGATTTCTTTCTTATATCTATTTCTCTTTCACAATTGCTATTGGATTTTATTACTGAGCCCAGATTTCTCTCTGATCATTCTAGAATTTTAGTAAAATTAAATCTAAATTTTAACCCTAGTCATGCACTTAAAAGGAATACTTGGACATTAAATAATAATTCACTTTCTAATGAAGAAGTTAGTAAAGAGTGTATAGAAATAATTCAGGCTATGGAAAACAATTTAGATTCAACAGATATTCCCTATGATGTACAATGGGCGGCATGCAAAGCTAGGTTAAGGGGAATGCTTATTGGTAAAGCTGCATATCTTAAAAAGCAATTTAATAGTAAAGAAATATTTCTAAAACTAAAAATTCAGTCTCTTGAAAATCAATATAGGTTAAATTCGGACCCCTCATATGATAAGCAGATTATAGATTATCAAAAAGAACTTATATTATTACATCAAAATAACCTCTCAATACTGGAGCAAAGATTATAAATTACTTACTCAGAATGGGCTCAAGTTCCTTCCAAAACCTTAGCAAGAATAATAAAAAAAAACTTTGATGGATCCAAAATATCGCCCATACAATACAAAAATCAAATATATAACACAGACAAGGAAGTTTTGTAACTTTTTTCTTTACTATACACAGATTTATATTCCAAAACCTCTAATTCTATAGAAAATAGTCATATAAATAGTTTTCTAAGTTCCATAATATTTCCCATTTTAAATGAAAAACAGCAAAGTATTCTTTCAGCTCCTCTTAGTCTCTTAGAAATCACGGAGTCAATTGATAGGCTAAAAATTGGCAAATCCCCTGGTTCTGATGGATTTACACCTAATTTCTTTAAATCTTTTAAATCAGTAGTTGCTCCCTTTCTTCTTAAAGTGTATAATTACATAAAAATAAATGATATATCCGATCTCCACTGGAACACCTCAAAAACCATACTAATTCTGAAAAATAATAAAGATAAAACTGACCCCCGCAATTATAGACCGATTTCATTAATCAATGTAGATATCAAGATTCTGTCTTCTATTCTAGCCAATAGATTGAAGAATGTTCTATCATCAATAATTTCACCAAACCAGACAGGTTTTATGTCCCACAGACATGTTTGGGACAATACCCTGACTTTGGAATCCATTATACATCTTACAAAACATGACAACAACCCATTATATGCATTGATTCTTGATGCAACAAATGCATTTGACAGAGTGAGTTGGAATTTCCTCTTTCAAACTATGTCCTGTTTTAATTTCCCCATTACTTTTATAAATTTTATCAAAACTCTGTACAAAGAATCCTTTACTAGACTATATATTAACAGAATCACTTCAATTCCTATAAAGTTGACTAATGGTACGAGACAGGGTTGTCCTTTATCTCCCTTTCTTTTCAATTTGTATTTGGAACCCTTACTTTTGTACATGTCTCAAAATACATTCCACAAGATTCCTAGGATTTTCAACACTAATTTATTTTCCTCAGCCTTTGCTGATGACTTAGTTATATTCTTTCAAACTCCTATCTCAGATCTTAAAAAAATAATTAATTCTATTGAGAAATTTTCAATTATGTCGAACTATCACATTAATTCTCAAAAGACTCATATTTTCCCTTTAAATCATTTGGCGCATAAATCATACTTTTTCCCTGATTCTCATTTCCATATTACGTATGGGGTTAAATATTTGGGTATTCATATGGAGCATAATAGCTTATCTTCATTTCAAAATAACCTATATAAAGTTTGGTCATCAATAATGCTAGATATGCGTAGATGGGAACTTCTGAATTTATCACTCCTATCAAAAGCTGCCATAATCAAAATGAATATTCTTCCCAAGTTTTTGTACCAATTTAACTCTTCAGATCAAATAATCCCTAAATCTTTCTTTGACAAAGTAAATAAAGAACTAGCTAAATTTTTGTGGTTTCCTAAGGCAGTTAGGATATCCTATTATAAATTAACTACTTCTAAAGATAGGGGGGGTTTGGGATTGCCAAATCTATATCTCTATTACTTAATTATTTTGGCAAATAAACTATTGTCCATTTCTAAATTGAATAATATTTACCACAATAACTTACCAAGCTGGGTTAAGATATGGCATCAATATATTATATCCAAAAATATAAACCCTGCAGCCATTCCATTCATCTCTTCAGATATCATGAACACTCTCAAAATCTCGAATTTCCTAAAACATAAGATCAAAGCATTTCAGGAATTATTAAAACTTATCAATATGGATAATACTTTTCATCTACTCCAACCATTTCACTTGAATCCTAATCTTAAGCTGGATAATACATCATTTAACCTTACAAATTATCCCCTTATAAAACATATGAAAGTTTGGGAGCTTTTGAAATATAAAGACTTGTCCTTGACTGAACTACGGAAGACTCTGAAAGTCAACTGTAAATATACTATAATTCTACGTCAATTAAGGGATGTGGCTTTAGACAATTGTGATCTTACAAAACAAAGAGAGCAGGCTCTTAATAATTTAGAAACGATAATCAAAATGTTATCTCTACCTGAGAAAATGTTGTCAAAATCATATAACTTATTAACTAAATTAATACAACAATCGTCATGTCTCTTTTCAAACTTCTGGGATAAACACAGTTCTCAATTAACAGATAATCTAAAGCTTTTGGCCATTAGAAACACCCTGGAATACTCCCCTTTCAAGAAATTAGTTTATACCCAATTGATGATAAATAATGCATATTATACTCCCTCCAAACTCAATAAGTTTGACGCCAGCAAATCCTCTTCTTGCCCATGTTGCTCATTCCCTAAAGCTGACCTTTTACATATTGTTTGGTATTGCCACTTCTCACATAAACCTTGGACCTCCTTGAAAGTAAGGTCACAGAAAATGTGGTATCACAAATCCACTTTATCATGGGAAATGGCAATTCTACGTATACCTATAATACATCTCTCTAAATTAGACACACATGTGCTTGTATTCATTTGCTCTCTTATAAAACTTTACATTGCCAAAAATTGGCTTGATCGTACTAAATTAAATTGGAATACCTTTAGAACAATGGCATACTTGTACATTTCCGCGCATAAAACTATGTGGAAAAGTCCTAGGAAAAGGGTTTTAAATAATAAATCTTTAGAGAAGGTCCTTTACATTATCAATAAGGACGAATAGTTGTTAAATTCCTTGTCATGGTACACAATCAGGATTTATTTACTCTCATACTTCACTGTCTCATATTGAATTTAGTCTCACTGCAGATTTTGATTCTTGGTTACCAACTGTATATATTGTATATATTGTATGTTTTTTGCTCTCACCTTCATGAGTCGTAATGCATTATTACAAGTATGTATAACTTTTATCAACTCCTATATGAGAATATTCAAAATATTTTGATGTTTGTTGTTATGTCATACTTTATAAATCAATAAAAAGAATTTTGAGAAAAAAAAGTTAACACACATTAAAATATTGCACATTGCTTCATATAATCACATTAGTCCTGGAAAAAACAAAATAAGAAGCAGGTAGCTAGTCATTTCCTTCCAAGGATGATAGCCACAGCAATTATGTCTTGTCTGTGCATATCAGCTGTCCAGTTAAATATTTCATCTTACCTCTTACAAATGAACATTCATCCTGCTAAACTGGACAGTGACTGTTTAAACTGAGAAAATGACAACAGATCAATTAATTTCATCCAGCCAAACCCACCCAACAATGAAATCCACAACATCTGATGGCATACTCTCAACTGTATCTGATTTTGACTCGAATTGAAGCTCTGTCCCTCTTAAAAAATGTGACTTTAGACAAAAAGGTGGTGAATTACACTTAATAAATAACAATAAGAGAGTTGTTTTACATTAAAAAATGTATATCAATTCATATTTACTTATTCTGTCAATGTCTTAAGTTCATAGTATTAATATCTGATTCTGACTAGTGCTTGGAGAGTGCACACAAAAAAGTCCTTTTAAGGGCTAATCTTTAATACAGAAGAATCTATCTGGTTAGCAAACAGCCCTTTCAAAGACTCACCACAGGATCCAAAAGAACAATTCACCAGCCCCGACACGAGCACAACAGCTCTTTTTAGAGCTCCTTTACCAACGATCCAGCCGCCCATCCAGGGGCTGAACTGTATCCCTTGACATCCCCATAAAAGCCCTTCTGAGGGCTCTACCATATATATATATATATATATATATATATATATATATATATACACACACACACACACACACACACACACACACACACACACACACACACACCACTCACTCACTCACTCACTCACTCACTCACTCACTCTCTATAGATATATATATAGGCCTACAAGCCTGATCCAGGGCTTCATATACGCATAATAACCCTTTCCAGGGCTCCGCTATTACTCGGAATTTCTGGCACACAGCAGTAACAGACCACTGAGGACACCGCAGATAAAATCTCTTATAAGAGCTAGCAACTTGAAAACCAGGACACTCCACACAGCCCTTCTCAAGGCTCCAACAATAATAATAGTAATATTTCTTCACGGACGCCTCCCAGAAGGCCACATTGGGCGCAGTGCAGGTTCAGAAAGGACAAAGGATCGCAACAAGCTCTTGTCAGAGCTACTACAGTACTAGTTAGCATCAGCTAGATACTTGACTGAGTTGATCCATCACCTAAAAGGAGAGTGTTTCACAGTTTATTTATCCCTACCCTCCAGGGCAGGCTACACTCTCTTAGGGATCTTCACCTGTTTCTCTGTGATACTGAATATAGTACTAATATTTTAAAATGTCCCTAATTTGTCAAGAGCTATGTCTGATGGCTATGTAATATTTCACCTCCACAGTCCATACAAACACATTAGCATAGACACATTAAAGTATGTCAATTCAAGTTGCACTACATAAATCACAAAGCCAGAGAAATATTTCCCAAAACATCTGCCTGATAACTGTTAGAAGCCCTGTGTAAATAAATAAATAAATAAATAAATAAACTAAAAAAACACACTTGTCAACTAAATTTCCACACAGAAATCGTAAAGCCAGAAATACTACCAAAAATATCTGGTTGATCACTGCAAGCAGTATTGTAAAAATACTTAAATCACCACAATGCCACTCTTCTCACCTCATCTGCCAACACAAAGCCAAAATATTATCAAACATTATCTAATTAATCACTGCCAACCTTATTTTAAAATAATATAGTATCACTAACTGCGCCATTCCTCGATGTCCATAACTCTACAGAATGTCCAAGATTTCATTTCATGTAGATATTACAATAATAATAAAAAACACTTCCTTCAGCCAACTATTTTATTTCAATTACATTAACAAAAAAATAATTGAATGCTGTGAGATCTGTACTCCCATGACCTTGCAACATTTTAAAACGTCATTTATGCTATTAGTGGAGCGAAACACCCCCCCCCCCAACAATCACTTGATGTTCCAGGGCACATTTTCCTCTTTTGAGGCATTATTTTTTTAGAGCAAAGAAACATTGCTCTAAAAACAAAACAAACAGGGAAAGAGTGCCCCTGCAAGAATGGCAAGTACAGCGCACTAGTCGACCACCTATTTTTCCTATGCATAAGCCTGGCTCCGGGTATAGCCATCTGACAATCATCAGATACTGGAGATTAACTTGGAGGCACATACAGGCAAAGCAGAAGAGGAATATCTGCATAAACAAAATGCTGGCAGTTTGTTAGGTTATCAATTTGTCCAACCCTGTATGAAAATGAGTAGTTCTGTATATCAAAACAATAATCTTGTACATAGGCAACAGAGGCACACATACTTAGCCTTCATGCTGGCTTGGGAGGAAGCTTGAGCAGTATGGTTCACACAGAGGGCTTCCTACATACTCATTTTGGAAAAGTCATAGGCAACTGAATATGGGCAAAACAGATCTCCACAAATGAATTCTGGACAGGATTACATTCTTGGACTTGATATGTGGTGGAGTACAAAAATTGACATTTGTGCTTCCCTTGACAACAGACAGCTGAAGAAATTCTTCTCCAGAGCCCCATACAGAAAAGCTGGGGCAGTGGATACCTTCTCATTGAACTGGGCCAGTCTATTTCTCTATGCTTTTCTGCTAATACCCTTAACTCCCTCAGGTGATTTGGAATATAAGCCATGAATATGTTTTAAACATCTTTATTAAATCACAGTCTATATAATGACATAGGTTGTTGTTGTTGTGTCTTTCGGCTTTTCCTGGTTAGGGGTCGCCACAGCGGAACTCTGGTCCACTAATGATTGGTAGTTGATTTTTACGTGCCGAGTTACCAGCCCTGATGCACAACCTTCAATGAAGGTAGCCCATACACGCATGTCTCCATGCAGATAACGCTCTAGCTGAGAATCGAACCAGACAGCGTCTTACTGTGAAGCGACAACGCTACCGCAGCACCACCACACACATCCTTATTTCTAAGCAGTATACATTTTTAACAATCATTCACTCTGTTATATAAATTGATAATTTCCTGCTTTCCCTTAAACCTTACTCCTGAGCATTATTATGCATGTATTGTGCTCACAAATTCCATTTATTTCTATGTAATTTGCTCCTTACCTTTTCTAAAGCTCCTACCTCCAGTTCTTTTATCTCCTTTACAATAAATGGTTTATATTTTAAACTAGGAATAATCTTTATCATACCTTTCTTACCAAATCAACAATTGACTGTATTGTTCACTGCTGTAGTTCTCACTTTTCAAATATCCTGCATGCGCACAACTCAACTTCCAGAAATGTACCTTCCTTCAGGACTTTGGCCAGTGCCCACCTACCAAGATGTAAGGATTACTTAGTAGAGCAGATACATTAGTGAGCACCATTTCTTTTTTGCCACATTTCATAGCACTCTGTCAGCCTACTTCCAAGAGCAAGTTAAGTGGTTTACTATCATATGTTCGAATCGAACTCCGTCGACTGCACTTTTGTCGAGGACGGAAATTTGAAAACGGTAATGTCGAACACCAAAAGCCAACCTAGGGACGAGTTTTAGCATGGATTGAGATAGAGGAGAGGTTTGTAGTTCAGCAATAACAGTGAACACCCATCTCGACCCATGTTAAAAACATTCCTAGGTTGACTTTTGGTGTTCGACAATACTGTTTTCGAATTTCCGTATTCGAGAAAAGTGCAGTTCACTGAGTTCAATTCGAACATATGATAGTAAACCAGTTAAGTAACCAATAGGAAACTTTTTCTTATCCATCTGTTGCTACCCGTTTAGCTGAATCTCTGATTCTGAAATTTTTGTCAAAGTGAATAACTGAAGTGTATGCAGGGAAACAGATGCTAACGTCACAGAAGAGACAGTAGGTTGCAAGAAGTGTTCACTGAGTTCCCTAGCTACATAATTTTGGATTATTGATACAGCTACTTGCAACTTATTCTTTACAGTCAGAGAAACAGATCCCCCACAAGGTGTTACACAATAACTATTTTTCCTAGGCCCAGTGATGACATAGACACCTATTGAGTTTGTGCCCATTTCATTCCAAGGACAATCAGAAGAAGGTATCAGTTGCTCCAGGAGTTTACAGCCAAGAAAGGAGTATTTCTGGATAAAGCCTCCACAAACCTCTTACCAAAATAGAAGCATTCTGATAAGAAGCACAGAGACAAGCATCAGAAGGGCCAAGAGTGTTCCACTGGATGACACCAGCTTCTCTGGGTCTGACAACTCTGGGTGATGTGAAGCACTTTTGCAGCCCCTACCTCAGAGTCAGTCTCTGGCAAAACCTCTGGAATGACCACTCTGCAGGCTGCCATGCTATCAGTATCTCTCATGTCTTCTCAGATGGTCTCTGCTGTGCCTACTCACAGTAAGTCCTTCAGTTTTCTGAGGCTCATTCTCATTACTGAAAGGGGAAGGGAGAAGGTGGGGCACATGTTTTTCTCTGCGAGGAGGTTCCCAGAGACCATTATGAGGCTTTAGCTCCTCATCTGCCACCACAGGCCTTCAAGGCAGCTGTTCTCAGAACCACAAAGCAACAAAGACAAAACTAGCAATCATTACCTTGCCTTGGCCTAGGTAACACATTGACTCAGTCCCCTCCACTTCCAAAGGCTTCTACTGATTCTCTACTTGAACTGGCAGAGATGAGTTTGCCCTTCAAAAAGAAGGGGCCAGATGTAAAGTTCTAGAAGTGTCTGAGGCCCCTTTCCCCTTCTAAAGAGAGAAGGCTGAATGAAACCTTCTCCTGACAATTATGATTCTCATGACTAAGAGGCAGATGAGCTGGCTTATGTAGTTCAGATCCTTTTGCTGAAATATTTGATTCAGACACCAAGGACTCTCTTTCCATCATGTCCCCAGCAGAGTTGCTCTTTTTTAGAGAAACCCTTCATAGGATGAAGGAAGTTTTTCCAATGGGAGAGTTAAGGGATATTCTGAGCCTTAGTTCATGAACTTTTAGTTATGTACTCACCATAACTTCAGATGTTTGGGATCCATCTCGCCTACATTCTGGCTGATGGGTTCGGAGCCGATCCCTCGGCTCCGACTTGCCAAAGAGCGAAGTCTCTTATTGGCTGAGCTTACTATATCCCAGGATGCACCACTACCAGTCCCCCAGATCTAGTTTGTCCGCATACATGCACACATGCATACCCTGCTTATATAACATCGTCAGATGAAACAAGATAAAACAGTAGAACTCAAAACCGTTCAATCTCTTCTGATCTCTAAGGCAGGGGAAGGAGGGTGGGTATTAGGAATGGAGGGGAGATGGATCCCACAGATCTGGAGTTAAGGTGAGTACATGACTCAGAGATGTTATGTGATCCTATCTCGCCTACATTCTGACTGATGGGACAGCGTCCCTAGCACCTGAATCCTGGGTGGCTCACTGGAAAACACTCCTGAGTACCGTGGAACCAAATGATGCTCGTCCTTTAAATGCCACATCCAATTTGTAGTGGGAAATGAAAGTGGTTGGACCAAGTAGCCGCAGCACAAATTTCCGATATAGCGAGCTTGGAATGAAAAGCTATAGAAGTAGCCATAGCTCTGGTAGAATGAGCTTTGATAGATGTTCTAAGTTGCTTATTAGAAGAATAAGCCTGAGTTATGCAATCTCTGATCCATTTTGAGATAGTAGCTTTTGTGATGGTTTGGCCCAATTTATTATCTGAGAAGGACACAAACAACTGGTCTGACTTACGGTTGCTGAGTCCTGTCTAAATAGAAGTGTAATTGCCTGTGAACATCCAATTTATGGAGAGTGTATTCTGCTTCATTGGAGAATTTTGGAAAGAAAACTGGTAGCTCTAGAGATTGTTGGAGACAGAAACTAGAACAGACCTTTGGGACAAAGGATGGGTTAGGCCTAAGTGATACTCTATCCTTGTGGAAAATCAAGTACGGTGGCTTAATAGACAGGGCTTGAAGCTCTGAAACTCTTCTTGCAGAAGTAATTGCAACTAAGAATGCAGTTTTCCAAGACAGATATTTTAACTCGCATGTAGCAGCCGGTTCGAAAGGGGAGATGTTAATGCGCCAGCACCAAATCAAGATCCCACGGAGGTGCAGGATGAAAAATTGGTGGTCTTAATAGGCTCGCACCTTTAATGAAAGTTTTGCATAGTCTGCTGCTCATTAGAGGAGGATCCATGGATTCGTGGAATTTAGAGATAGCCGCTAGTTGGACTTTAATAGTTGAGACAGAAGATCCCTGATTAAACAGGGATGTTAAGAATTTCAAAACCTCTGGGACAGGAGCAGTGATAGGGTCTAAGCCTTTGAGTTGAGCCCAGATAGCAAACCTCTTCCACTTACTGAGGTACAATTTGTTAGTGGTGGGTTTGTGGGAAGAAAAAATGTGAACAACTTCCGGGTCTAGTGTATGCCTTCTAACTAAGGTTGGAAGTGGAGGAGCCAAGCTGTCAATTTCAAAGATCGAAGGGACTGATGCCGATATCCCGACTGATGGATTAGCAAGTCCGGAATTAGGTCTAAGGTCCACGGATCGTCCACTGCATGCTTCTTCAGGTAAGGAAACCATATCTGACGAGGCCAGTATGGGGCAATCAGTATCATTGAAGACCCCAGTTGAGAAGCTTTTTGAATAACTTTGGGAAGAAGTGGAATTGGAGGAAAGGCATAAAGTAGCCCGCTGTCAAGGTTGTGCTAGAGCATCCATGGCTGGTACTCCCTGATGTGGGATCAAGGAGAAGAACCTTTGGCACTTGGTGTTTTGTGGAGTTGCAAATGGAGGGCGTCCCCATCTCTTGAAAACCTGAGCTGCTACTGTGGTTTAGAGACCACTCGTGAGGAGAGAGAATTGTCCTGCTTAATTTGTCTGCCAATACATTTGACTTTCCGGGATGTGGGTCGCTACCAAGAAGCGGTTGGTAGCTACAGCCCATTCCCACACTCTCATGGCCTCTCTGCAAAGGGGTATGATCTGGTCCCTCCTTGTTTGTTCAGATACCAAACCACCGACATGTTGTCTGTGTGGATGGCGATGATGCCCTGAGGAAGAAATTTGTGTAAGGCTTGTAGGGATAGAAGTACAGCCCTCATCTCCAACACGTTGATGTGGAGAAGAGCTTCGGAAGCCAGGAGCCCTGAACTAGCCTGCCCAGACAATGCCCCCACCCTATCTGGGAGGCATCTGTCGTCAGGGTAACCACTGGAGGAAGAACAAAGGGTTTTCCTTGATCCAAATTGGATGTCTGAAGCCACCAGCGAAGGTCCCTTTTGCATATATCCGTAATCATGATGTGATGATTGAGGGGAAGATCCTGAAAGGACCATTGAGTTGACAATAGCCACTGAAGAATCCTCATGTGTAATCTTGCCAGAGGAACTAAAGAACCGTGGCAGACATTGAGCCTAAAACTTGTAGAACCATCCTGGCTGGGGCTTTGGATCTCGAGATCAGAGCTTGAACTTGGCCCTGTAAAGTTTGGATCCTTTCGGCAGGAAGAAAGACGCATCAATCTTGAGTCTATCTCTGCTCCTATAAACTTTATGCTGAGAGGGCAGCAAGACAGACTTTGACCAATTGAATGTAATCCCCAGGGTAATACCCAGGCAGATGGTGGCTTTGAGGTTGTCCATTAGTAGATGCCTGGTGGTGGCAGTCAGGAGCCAGTCGTCGAGATAGGGAAACACTTGGAATCCAAGACTTCTCAGGTGAGCCGTCACTACTGCCAAACACTTGGTGAACACCCTGGGGGCTGTGGTGAGACCAAAGGGCAGAGCGCAAAATTGGTAATGACTGACTCCCAGGCTGAAGCGCAGATACCTTCTGGACGCCTGATGTATCGGTATGTGATAATAGGCGTCCTTGAGGTCTATGGAGCACATCCAAACATCCTTCTCCAACAATGGGAGAATAGATTATGACCATTGAATTTGGATTTTTGGTTCAGTCTGCTGAGATCCAAAATTGGTCTCAGGTCCCCTGTCTTTTTTGGCACTAAAAAGAACCTGGAGTAATTTCCTGATCCGATCTGGTCTGTGGGGACCGTTGGATGACTCCTTTTCTAGCAGCTTTAAAGCGCTGCCATTTCCTGACTGGGTGGTGGGTCCAGGATTCTTTTGTATGTGAATGGGATGGTGTAACCTCCGGCAATGATCCAGCACCCATCTGTCCTGAGTGATTGACTCCCAGGCTTTTAGGTGCTTGGCAAAGCGACACCCGACTGGCTGGCAATCCCTCATGACGTGTGGGAGGCTGAAGAGCCACGAAAGGACTCTCCAGAATTGCGGGGCCCTCTGCGCCTCTGGGGCCTGAAAAATTTCCCGTCCTCTGCCTCTGGAAGGGAATCTTCCTGCTGTTGGGAGAAAAACTTGCGAGATTTGGAACCACATTTGAGTGGAATAGGCACCTCGGCAGATAAAGTTTTTCCCTCTTGCTCGTGTCTTTAACCTTGGGTCCAAACAATGAGGACCCATCAAAGGGAGAGGAAGACTTGAAGGCCTCCCTGTGCCTGCCGCTCTACCGCCCCTTGACCGCGCAGGAAATGAGCCTCATGGACGAGTTAGAAATTGGATAGCCAACTGAGAGCTAACCGACTGGGCTAGCTGCTCAGGTAGGTTACCGAGGAATCTGACAACTCCTTGACCAGATCCCTCTGAAGCCTGGTAAAATGTGCCAAATAATTCAGAGACCTTAAAGTAAAGGCCGCTGAGTCAGGGGGCGCCCTCCCTACCTGTCCATACTCCTAGACTCCTTATTAGGAGGATGGACGGACGTTGAAGCCTCTGCCACGTCCTGTTGTGTAGCAGATGCCACCACCATGGCATCTACAGCCACGCCTTTAGTGAGGAACTCCTTCGGGGAGCAGACAAAAATTTATTTGGGAAGGGACTGGTTCCACGGTATCTGGATGTTCCCATGCCCTTGACAAACTAAATCCAGAAGCTCGTCGAGACACCCAGGAGGCAGAGGGCTGAGCCCCAAAGGCCTTGAGGAGCACTGACTTCGTCCGCAGAGGGGTTTGGATATCCAGCCGCCTCGTTGTTTGAGGATCTCTAAGATGTCTGCAAATGAGACATCATCCGAGGGCGACCCTCTGCATCATCCATATCAGTGTCTGATGTAATGGGCTTCAAGACTACGTGCTTCCTCTTGCACGATCTCTTCCTTGGGGTTCCTCCGAAGACAACTCGAAGAACCCTCAGGAGGAGGGAACCCCACTGGGGGTAACCTCAGGCCTCGGGGCTCCGCTGACTGGAACTGCCAAAGACCCAGTCTCCACGCCCAGGGAAGGGAGATGGAGGACTTGGCCAAGGCACTCCTCATGGCCCTGCCCAGAATCCTGGGAGTGACCGTCTTGATAGCCAGCATAGGTCCTGAAACATCACCCCGGGTCCAGCTGAAGAAGTCCTGAGATCTCCAATCAGCACCTGCTGAGGAGGAATGGCAATGGGTGGGCCAAGGTCATAACTGGGTGAACCGAAACAAATTTTAGGAAGACTGGGGACTGGAACAGTCTTTGGAGCACCCTGTCTATATCAGAATCTGACATTCTCGAACCGAGAGGAAACAGAGCGGGCCCCAAAGGGCTAGGGGACCCGGCTCGCGACTCCTCGATGAGTCGGCTGAGGAATACACACCAGATTCCATCGGTGCCGAGGTGGACAGGCCTGCCTATGTCTCTTGGCGGTCGGATCCGACGGACTGGTGAGAAGGAGAGGATGCCAAGGCTTCTTCAAAGGAGGGTTTAATTAACCCCTTAAGAATCAATTTATTTTTCCTCTCCTGGAGAACCCTTGAGGAAAAAGCGTGACATACGCTGCATGACTCCTGCAAGTGTTTTGCACCTAAACAATACACACAGAGCGAATGATCGTCTGTGATAGACATTTTGAAACCACATTTTGAACATTTTTTAAAGCCCGAAGGCCTAGGAGTCTGAGACATTATATTAAACAATTCCAGTAACTTTAGACAGGAAAAATTACAACTACTGATTTACTGATAACAACCTAAACAAATAGGCTTACAGTTATAGCTTAAATGACAGGGAACTCTGAAACCCTGTAAAGTTTTAGAAGGGTTGACTGACCGGGAAGGCCCTAGATGAAGGGGGGGGGCCGAAATCAAACTCAACCCAATCACACAACAAGTTTTCACAATCCAAACACACACAATAAGAGGTTAGCGTTAAAACAGCTTTTGAGACAGAAAACAGCAAAAAACTGACAGAAAAAGTTAGTTAAAATAACTACTCAGCCCAGCCAGCTCGAGACCGATCTGGGGACTGGTAGTGGTGCATCCTGGGATATAGTAAGCTCAGCCAATAAGAGACTTCGCTCTTTGGCATAAGCATGGGATCGGCTCTGAACCCATCAGTCAGAATGTAGGCGAGATAGGATCACATAACATCAGATCTTACCTGGGCCTGCCTGAACCTAGAGCTCTAGCAGTCTCACCATTGTTCTACATCCTGGAGGATCTTTTGACAAATGCATCCATGGAGCCAGACTCCCTTCACCCTGTGTCAAGAGAACTCGGCATTTTCTAGGGTCAAGGATTCTAAGTTTCTCTACAAAAACCCTTTTGCTGATCCAGCAGTGGTATCCCTGGATTCCAGCAAGGGACCACCCTCTGCTCCATCCAAGGGCCCTATTCCTAATTACAGGAAGAATAAGAGTTGGGAAAAGAGTATACACTTCTGCCTCACTCACATAAGGAGCCTTAAACTGCTTGTACCACATGCTTTCTGACCAACAGTCCCTGTTGGCAGCAGTGAGGATTAAGACAGAGGGGGATACAGGACAAGGATCTGAAGCAGGTGGATGGCTGAGCTTTGTGATCTCTATTCCCATGCTGCCAAGTGCTCCACGAAGGTTGGCTATCATGCAGTCTATGTATTCTAGCTGGTCTGTTATCCAGACATGCCTTGTTAAGGACAATGCACCTTCCCAACCATGTAAAAAGACCTCTAAAAACCACCACTGGAGAAGGTTTTCATGTTTGTACCCCATGCTCAAGGAGTTTAAGGTGGTGGATAAAAAGGGCAAGACTATGCAGTCTGTCAAGCAGCTTCTACCCAGCCAAAAGATGGCCCTTACACCCTAAGCAGGAAAGTAGCAGGTCTGTATAAAGGAGGAGAGCAAATATAAAACAGAATGGCAAGTAAGACCTAAAGAGAAGACCAGGGACTCTCAGAATCGAAACACCAGGAGAGCTCAAACCAGCCTGTCCCTTCTTCCTTACCACTCCTAACAATCCTTCACCTTTAGCAAAAAGATGCTAGTCCTCTGTGTAAGAAAGTGAGAAGGCATCGCCCAAGAACAGTGGTTGCTAAACATTCCAAGAAAAGACCTGAGGCGTTCCACCCTTCGCTGCAGTCCTATAAGAGATGTTACAGTGTGGGGCCAGAGAAGAACTGAGCTGGAGAAGAATAACAGTTCTACTCAAGGCTCTTCCTAGTTGCTAAGAAGAGGGTTCATTGAGACCCAACTTAGATATATCTTAACTGAGCAAGTTTGTCAAAGTACCATGATTCCAAATGCTAACTCTCCAAACTTTTTTCCACTCATCCCAGTTCAGGCCCCTTTTTTTTTCTTTAAACACATTTACTGAATTATCACTTGTGACATAGACAAATTTATATTTATACAAAAGCAATCAAACTGTATTAACAACTTAACATTAACAAACATTATACTTCACATATATTGCTGTATATCATATACCTAAGCAACATTATATAAATTATTCAATTCCTGCCCTTTTTTAACAAGAAACATTTTTATTAAACCATCACTTAGAACATAAGCAGTCAATCATACATTTATATAAATGAAAACAAACTACATCAACACAATTCTAGTTGCAAGCATTTTATATCACAAACCATACTGACACACACCCAGTTGCAAACATTATAAAAAGGAAAAATTTAAAGAGGAAAATTTCTCTGGAGTCTACTAGGGGTATTAAAGTATCTATGTAAACATTTCCAAGCAAATATCTTCTATATTTTGTTACGTATTTGGGATATATATATATATATATATATATATATATATATATATATATATATATATCCTACCATTGTTTCTTTGTGAAATGTTTATCCAATCCCTCCCCAATCCTTTCTAATCTCCTCTGATTCTTATAGTTATCATGCAATATTATATATACTCTACTAATTATTCCTTTTTTAATGGCAGCTGCTGTTCTAGATTCTACTAAAAACTCCAACAGTGCTGTTTTTTTTTTCATTTAGGACCCCCATTTTTTTCTCTTTTACTATACTCTGATATCAATCCTTGACAGGGAAGGCATCTCTAACCTGCAGTCCAAATAAACTGTTGGCCTCTTCCCATTCTGTTACCTTTCCCTCTCTAGTTATTTGCTCCCAGTTCCTTGGTTCCTTTGCCAGTTTTCTCCAATAAATGCCAGCCCCCTATTGCCTATATCCCTAATTGCAGTAATCCCTATTGGCAGGATCTTCAGTTCAGGTCCTTGTTGTCACATAACCTAAAGGATTCCTACTTTCAACGCCACTGTTTACATTCTTGATATTTAGCTTGTCTGTTGTAGCCAGAGTTGTTTTTTGTTTTTATTTTTTTGTTAAATATCTGGTTAAGAGAGACCAGTTGGCATAATAGTTAAGGTCTTTGCCTTCCAGGTACAAGGTTCACTCCTGACCTCTGGCCAATGCCTGTTTGGAATTTGCATGTTCTCCCTGTGTCCCTGTAGTGTTTCTCCCATCTCCAAAAAATATGATGTGTGTTTCTATCTCAGACTGACTAAAAAATGGAGCTGTGGGCAGCAGCACAGGCTCTACATTGTAACCTATAGGGAGAAGAGCTGTATAAACCAACCTCTTTGGGCATCTACAGTGGTGTGCAGTATCCTCATGATAGGAGAACACGGATCACAAACTGCATGCCATGGCAGGACTAGCCACTCAACAGTGTAAAATATGGCTGAAGGTGATTTGATCATGTTGACTAATGTTACCAAATGGGCATGGGTATTTGCCAGTGATAAGTGGGTTGAAGACCCAGCCTACTCTGACCTGTGTCAGGGATCCATGCTAAAAGTGGGAGGGATTTGTGTGCCAATAAACTTGGTTTAAGCCAATAAGCTTGTATCTAGATGTCCAACTTGGTTTACCTGGGATAGCTCTGTTGACTGAAAGCCGGACGTAAAACCAGTCTACCAAATATGAACTAAGAATTGTTACACTCAGTGTAGGGTCACTGAATGGATACATGGAAGTGAATGACACGATGGTGAGGAGGAGGATGAACATCCTATGTATTCAGGAAACAAGATGAAAGAGTAGTGCAGCAAAGCCACACAGTCTACTACTCAGAAGAAGGACAGACTAGAAATAGTGTGGGAATTGTGGTGAGGGAGAAGTCTCTGAAGAGAGTAAGAGATGTCATCTGAATTAGTGACAGACTTATGGCAATTAGACTCCAGCCTAATGATAAAGACACTATTCATAATCTCAGCCTATGCCCCACAGCGGGGATCTGTTAGTGAGGAAAATAATGCATTCAGACAGCAGTTGCAGGATCTACTATATAAAGCAGGACAACAGAAATTGGTGTTGATAATGGGTGACCTGAATGCACATATTGGAACCGACAGAACAGGATATGAGGGTTGCCTGGGTCCACATGGGGCAACAGGAATAAAGAAGAAGAGGCCATTCTAGACTTCTGTCTGGCAAATGGCTTGATAGCTAACACATGGTTCAAAAAGAGAGAGCTATACAAGGTCACATAAAAGTTGTCAACATACAGTTCAGGTAGATTTTCTCCTAGTAAGAAAAGAGCACTGGGGTAGAATTAAACAGTCAGCCCACGCATAAACCACTTCTTGTCACAATCAGCTGTGAGCAGTAGTCAGAGAAGGCTCCAAGGTAACCAGAGATCAGTTTGAAGAACTGAAAGTTGACTGGAGAGAGAGCACAACAGTTCAAGAAATTACCCAGGGCTCTAGCACTTCAAGAAAAGGAGGAAATAGGTGGAGGTGAAGAAGAATGGCAGCATCTCAAAACAGCCACGTGTGAGGACTGCCAAACAGATATGTTCACCAAGCCAGGTATGGAAGTAAGGAACAAAAGAAAAGCTGGTGGTGGAATGTAGAAGTCCAGGAAGTCATCAAAAGAAAGAAGGCATGGAGGAAAAAGTGGCAGATAGAAAAGACAGACCAGGCTAGGAAGGAATACCAGTTGGCCAGCTAAAAACTAAGAAAGGAGTTACAATAGCAAAGAGTAAGGTATCGGAGGCACTCTACCATCTTCTGGAAAGTAAGCCAGTAGCTGGCACAAAAAAAAACTATATCATGTTGCAAGGCAAAGACAGAAAGATAAAGAAGATAGACACCTTTCATAAGGGATGTCAGCAGCAACCTGCTTACCAGGACAAGACATCAAAGGCAGATGAAAGGAGTGCTTCCAGCAGCTTCTGAATGAAAAAAAACACAGAAGCTGTATTGCCCCAGACACAGCTATTTGTGAGCGAGGAGGAGGAGCCCACCACAGAAGACCAGCACTAAGGAAAAAAGTCAGGGAAAGCAGCAGGCTCAGATGAGGTCACAGCAGGTATGATAAAGATGCTGGGTGGGACAGGAGAAATGGCTCCTGAGGGTAATCATAGTGTATTGAGAAAGGCATATCCCTGATGACTTTTGAATAAGTACACTAGCGCTAATGTTCAAGAACAAAGGGGACATTCACAACTGTGTTCAGTACAGAGGTATCAAACTCCTGTCACATTGCATGAAAGTTCTGGAGAGGGTGATTGATAAATGAATACACAAAGTAGTAGAACATAAGATGGGGGGTGAGCAGGTCAGATTCAGATCAGGGTGTAGCACAACTGACCCAATGTTTGCAGTGTGACAGATAGTTGAGAAGAAGCTAGCGATGAGGAAAGAGTCCAATTGGGCATTCCTAGACTTGGAGAAAGCATATGACAAGCTCCCAAGAGAGCTGATTTGGGCAGTGCTTCACTTGTCTGAAGTCCCAGAAACATTGGTAGAATTAGTGCAAGCTATGTACAAGGACTCAGTGATTCAAGTACAAATAATTTTGGTCTCACAAAGGGGTTCCCAATGGGAGTGGGTATGCACCCAGGTTCAGCTTTGAGCCCGCTCCTTTTCATACTGGTGATGGACTACATTAGCAAACAGGTTGGAGGGGACAGATCAACAAAGTTGTTGTATGAAGACAAATACAGGCAAACTCTGAGCAAAAACTTCAAAGAATATGGGAATGGAATGCAAAACTGAAGGCCCATGGGGGGGGGGGGGTGACACTGAGTTTAGATAATACAGTTGTAATGGCAGCATATGGTGGGGATTGAGATGGAAGGGAAAATAGTGGAACAGTTTAACAGCTTCAAGTATCTGGGAGGGGTGGCTGAGGAGAAGGGAAGTCTGAATGAAGAGGTCAAAGCTAGAATCCAAGAGGCTGCAGCCCACTGGCACCGAGTGTCAGGTGTAGTACATGGCAGAAGAATGCCACAGAAGCTGAAAAGTAAGGTGTACAAAACAGTAGTGCGACCAATGCTACTGTATGGTACAGAAACATGGACAGTAAAGGCAGAGCAGTTGAAGCCAGAGGTGATGAAGATGAAGTGCTTAAGATGGGTGGTAGGGTGCACACTGTGGGAAAGACAAAGAAATGAGGATGTAAGATCAAAAACCAAAGTAGCTCCAATTGTAGAAAAGGTCAAAGAGAGCAGATTGTGGTGGCTCAGGCATGTGAAGAAAAGCAGAAGATAATCTGGTGAAGATTTGGGACAGACAGGAAGAAGGCAAGAGGAAACAACAGCATCCAGCAAAGAGGTGGGTGGATTGTGTGAGAGAAGATCTGCAACAGTCAGGCATTAGTGTCAAAGAAGGTAGGAGTGTGTCATTGACTAGAAAGAGATGGTAATGGTTGACACAACACCCCAACCCCATGCTGAAAATGGGGAAAAAGGGGTTGATGAAGATGATCTGTCTCCAGTAATTGTAAACTGCAGGACAAAGGGTATCCAGATTTACCCCCTAGCAAGACAACTGCTTCATCCTAGTGTAGTCCCTGCAGGGGAGTCAAGGTGTAATTCATATTGACCTGTTGTTCCAGGACTCTGGCTTTCACTGTCAACACAGCAAAGTCAAACCAACACTCTACTGGAACCTGGTTTTCTTGAGGGCCTTTCTCTGGACACTACCCTCAGCAAGAGATTTATTCCCAGATACAAAAGTAGTATATCTAATTCTTTATTTCTAAAATATTTTGTAGTGAAGGAAATTTTCAGTCAGGAAATCCCTCTGAGTGCTGGGTTACATGACATTCTGTATCCTTAATGGTACAACTTGCTTGCCTGCACATGAGGGAGCTCCAGTGATGCTTGAGGAATAGGTGGTGTCAACGTGCTCATTCATTAGACACCATTTCACATTTTCCATACATCATGAGAGGATGCACCAATAAATTCAGAATTAGAATCAGGGGGTGCTCTTCATAGTAGTGCATCTCACAATAACCCTCACCACAGACCCTCAGACTGAGGGTGGGGTGCTAATGGGAGGATAGCAGGAGAAGAAATTACTTAATTGTAAGATGATGATGGTCACCGTAGTTCTCTTGGCTTTCACCCACATTTTAAAAGATGGTGCTTTCCAGGAAGGGACAGACAACACCATAGTCATGTTTCATATCTGCTATGCAGTCCAGGAAAATTGCTGTAGGGGCAGGCATGACTAATGTTGCAGCCTATAATCTCTCTTCACAAAATGTTCTGGCAGACAGGCTGAGACCTCTAGCTAACCCTGTGAATGGATGCTACAGAAGAAGGTCTGACCATTGAGGTGTTCCTGAAGTAGATCTGTTTGCCTTAAAATGAGGAGGGTCTACTGCAGTTCAGCAACTTCAGGAGTTTGGAAGATAGAGCTCCCTGAATGGGAGAGTTTCTGTATACATTTCCAATACACGTAATTCCGCAGTGTACTACTCAAAGGAGGAAAAGCCAGAAGTAATGATTCTGATACCACCTTTTCAACAAAGGTAGCACTGGTTCCATTTAAGCTATTTAACAGGAGGAAAGTAACAAGTGCTGCCTCAGTGTGAAGACATGCTGACCCAAAAAAAGGGGTCCGTCTTTCACCCTAACCTGGCCACTTCTAGGCTGACTGCTTAAGCTATGCACATGTACAGAGAGGGCATCCGTAAAATTATTAGCGAGGTTAGGACACCAAATACAACCTAGCTAAAGGGAAAGACCTCTCCCTCAAGTGACAGTCCACAAACAGAACTAAACTGGACCTACTCCTGGAGTAATTGTAAGACTTTATAAGATTACCTTGGCTTATACATCTACCACAATGATTGCTGCTGCCATCCCAGTTTTGTACTTTAGTTTAATGACCATGTACACCTTGTCTGTACGGGAAAGCTTCACACTTCCTTTTTCAAGTAAGGAGAGGCCTGTTAGTTCCAGGATGAATCTGAAGGAAGATGCAGACTCATATTGTTTAATCTGCAGAGGAAGTATATTCCAAAAAAGGGGAAGTGTTTGGTGACGAATCTTTGTAGATCACATTCAGTTTATTCATTGAAAGTTCAGGTCTCTGGTTGTAGTTATTAACTGAGATGCTTTGTCTTAAGAGTAAAGGACCCCATTTGCAACTGGAAAAGAGCAGATAAACAGACCTTTTCCAAATGGTTTGCTAAAGGGATCTTCTTCTGTTAGCCAGCTCAATATGCCATCACAGCCTTCCTCAGAGATGCTCCCACATGAGCCATTCTTGAAGTAACACCCTCGACTTTTGTTGACACTAACACTATAATTTAGAAGCATCTACCAGTGCTGTGGCAGGACTTGCCTCTGCTATCCAGCAGGGTCTTCTCTTTTAATTACTGGTATCCACCTTCCATACACACTGCTTTGGGAATCTTCATAAAATTGATGAGTACAACAGTGAATACTGTCACAAGCTCTTAACCGAACTGTCCTGTATTTTTACTAGAAATGTGGATGTCTGAGACTATTCATGGTTGCAGTCCTGATACCCACCCTCTTCCCCCCAGTTTCTTTATCTTACCAGTTGGGATGGCTCCTAGTTGATTTTGGTTCACTAGGGCTTTGGTGACATTTTTTTTTTAATCTGGCTGTTAGTAGGTTAAAAAAATCTATCAGAAGCTGACATTAACTAATATAAGATCTTGCCAGTCTTCCACAACTCTACCCTCTCATTCCAAGGTGAGCATGACAGTAGTAGGAAGGGTGTTGTCAGCCAATATCATACACGTATCCTTCCTGCTGTCAGCATTGCCATGTATGCTTTTTGTAGGGTGGTAGCCCATTGGTTGGCCTTCTGAACAGTGGACAAATACCTCATCTTTTTGAGTATCACATTGGTGCTAACTTAGCTAATGTCCAGTTTTGACTCAGACTCTAGCTTTGAAGAATTTGTTAGAGTTGATAGCTGGGTGGTGTCTGGAAAGCAAATTCTATAGAGATTTTCATAGTCAGCAAATGATTTTTGCCTTGGCCCATAGCACAATGTAGATTCCTGTCCACACAGAGTCTATCACCCACAGAAAAATAGATTGTCAGAAATCTCTGTAAGTTTACTTCCATAAAAAGGGAGCATGTGCTTGGTTTCACTGGTCAAAGCCTCCAGGAAAAATAGAGAAAGGAGAAGAACATCAAAACACTGAGAACGCAACCAACTACTTGTTTTTCCCTGGGTGCAACCTAGCACCAGGTGTTTTCACAGTCCCTGTGCATGTATTTGTTTTCCAAGCAGACCCCTGAAATGATGGTTTTAGAGGCACCTATACTTTCAGGTTCTAGCATGTCTTCCAGGGCTGATATACACAAGGCTACTCCATCAACCTAATTTTCCCTGGGTGCAGCAACCTGGCACCAGGTCTTTTCACAGTCCCTGGGCATGTATTTATTTTCCAAGTAGACCCCTGAAATGATGGCTTTAGAGGCACCTATACTTTCAGGTTCTAGCATGTCTTCCAGGACTGATATACATAAGGCTACTCCATCAACCTAAGACCCTTTGGCAGCAGAGGCATGCACTGGAATTTCATTAGGTGCGTGTGGTATCCCCGGGATATCTGTTCATAAGGAGATTCATGGAGACCTCACAGAGAGTTTGGTCCTCAACCCAGGATTGGAGGCCTCAAGGGTAGCAGTTTTTGATTGTGTGAGGCACAAAGCCTATGAAGTTACAGATGCAGTGCATCCTGTCTAGGAGTAATTAATTTGGAAATCAGCTGGCATGTGGATAAGTTTCCATTATCCCAAGAAGATGGACTCAAGACACATTGTTCTCTGCTTCCTCAGCAAAAGACTTCATTTGGAGACATCCTTCATAGAATGAAGGATTCATTCTAGTGAGAATATGAGGAATTCTCCAAAGCCCAACAGAGTTGCAGGGCTTACACAGGTTTTCTAGAACCTAGGTCTCTCACAGTTTCCACAGTGCTAGATGTCTTTCATAGTGCATCACTGAAGCCTGTCTACCTTTCCCTTGCTCCCACAAATTCCTTTACTGGAATCTTTAGACAGGTAGTATGTTGGGATCCTAGCAAGGGAGCATCCAGAGCACCTACCTACCTTGACGATTGGATGGCAGATAGGAAATTATTTACCTCGGGGATCATGTCAGTTGCCCTGCTAGACAGGGCTCCAGGGAAGTAAATATTGTGGGAAGAAATATCCAGGGAATTGTTTTGGCTAGGCTTGTAAAGCCAAAAACATTGCTATAGGTTAGATCCACTCACGACCACTTTATTTAATCATACATAAAAAAGATTAAGCGCTTTCTTCCCTTTCCATAGTGATTTCATCAGAATCATTTTTGTTTCCCATCTTCCCTCTTTTTATCTTCTGTTTCAGTGATGACATCATTAATTAGTTAATTTAACCCAAAAATTAAAATATTGTGTTTAAATAACACTGTTAAAAACATCACGTCAATTTAAAACATTTTTTTTCATGGACTTATAAAACTTTAAACTTAATAGGCATGTTCATTATTTGAAACATAATAAATGTAGGGTAAAACCATTATGTGTGTAGTTCATTTCCCACACTCAGACCTTTTATTTAAAATGGGTTTTATTGATATTACTTCATTCAACCCTGAGGTTTGACTTGCTTGTAATTTTATTTGCCACCTTGTTTCTCTATCCTCTATGTGGCTTCTATAGTCACCCCCCCTAGGGTTCTGTACCACTTTTTATAGAATGGCAAATCTGAACTCTCTAAAAGACTGGCAGCTTATAGAATGCTTATGTAGGGCATTATTCATGTTCTTTGTGGCAATCTGGTATGTATATCCTGTCCCTCAATCTTCTCTCAGTCTTGCCTACATAAAAGGAGGGACAGGATTTACAAATAGCTAAATATATTACTCCTGTAGTCTGGCAATTACCTTTCCCAAAACTAACCACGGATTGTAAAGTATTATTTATTGTTACATGCTCTTCAGTGTAAATGTATTTGCATTGCGTGCAATGTCCACATTTTGTGGTGCCATTTTTGCCCTTATTTTTTATACCCATCTCCAGGGTCTTTTTTAAATTGGGACCTACTTTATAGACAAAGTTTGGTTTACAACCACCTATATTCCACAGTCTCTGGTTGTTCCTAAGTGTGGCCCAATTTCTTTTCACTAGTCTTTCTACCCCATATGCATTACTTCCATATGGAACAACCATGGCTTTCTCAAATCTAATATTCTCATCTTCTTTCATGTTTTTACCTTCTTTAATATTCTCAAAATTACCTAATAATGGTTTATATTTGTTACCCCATTCACTTCTAACATATTCAACATACTCCTTCACTATTTTCATTGGGTAGCCCTTCCCTTCAAATAACTTGGACACCACGTTTAACTCTTCATCTGTATCATCTTCTTTTGAGGTCATTCTGTCTATTCTTATTAATTGTCCTTTAATTATGCTGTTCTTTTGTCTTTTCGGATGGTCACTTGAATATTGTAAATAGGAGTTACTAAAAAATGGTTTCCTATAAACTTTTGATTTAAAACCATTTTTGTCCTTCTCTATGTATGTGTCCAAGTAATTTAGTCCTTTTTTGTCATATCCATATGTGAATTTTAAAAATCCTGTACTCTCATTTAAATATTGAATTAATTATTTTATTAGTTTCTCTGGGCCCTTCCATAGAATAAATATGTCATTCAGGTATCTCACATATAACTTCATATAATTAAAGAAATCACTTTTGAATACTTGTTTTTTTCCCATTCCAGCAACACAAGGTTGGCAAATATAGGGGCACAAGAAGCCCCCATAGCTACCCCCTTGTGTTGCATGTAATATTCTCCTTCAAACAATATGTAATTATGTTCCAGGACTATATCCATGAATTCCATAATTAACTCTTTTTTGTCATTTTCTAACAAAGTGTTGTTGTTGAGACTGTCCAGAAGTAATTCTAACCCTTCTTTTTTAGGGATAGATGTAAATACATCTACCACATCTATTGTTAGAAAAATCAATTCTTGATCCCAAAGTTCCTTCTGTATCCTACCTAGAAAATCCCAGGAGTCCTTAAGGATATGCCCCCCATTCATTACCTGCTGTTTTAGCCATCTATCTATAATTACCCCAAAGGGGTAGGTTTTTGACCCACGTCCATCCACAATGGGTCTGAATGATAAATTATCCAAACCTTTATGTGTTTTTGGTATTCCAAAAATAGTTGCAACTTTTGGCTTTTTTACTTTTAAATAGTTGTACAATTCTCCTGAAATTCTTTGTTCTACAAGGTAGTCTTCTAGGTAAAAATCAATTCTTCTATTACTAATATTAATTTCATTGAATGAAGATGGTTGATATGTATCTACATCATTAAGAATCTCGAAAATTTTCTGGGAGTATTCTAAAGTGTTGTAAAAGACCATTCCTCCCCCCTTGTTTGGTCGCATTACTCTCACTGTCTTATCCCCTCTTAATGCTTGTAAGACATCATTTTCCTTTTTACTAAGATTGTTGTTCATAGGTACATGTTGTTCTTTATTTTTCAACTTATAGATGTCTTCCATGATAGCTTTTTCTAGTATATTAAGTGCTGGATCTAATGATGGATTGTATGTACTCTTATTCCTAGGTTCTATGTTTTTGTTTTTCCTTTCAATTTTTATCTGATCCTGGAACATATAAGCCAAATTTAATTTCCTTATGAACATCTTAAGCTCTATTATTGTTTCAGTATAATCAAACCGTTTAGTAGGTACAAATTTTAAGCCTTTCATGCATAATTGAAAATGTTCTTTTTGTTAGTTCTAAACCTGCATAATTATATATGTGGTATCCTTTCGTTGCATACTTTAATCCATCCTGTACTGTAGTGTCTACCATCTCTGCTTTTTGTTTCCGGTTGTTTTGTTCCATCGATTTCCCCACTGACCTCTTTCTTCTTCTAGTCCCACATCCCATTCTTGCTGGTACTGAAAATGTTGGGGCTCATTGTTATCTCCATAATTTCAGTCATTAGGATGAGATTTCCCCTTTATTCCATACTTATACTGCCCTTTGTGTTCATGCATATTTTGCCATTTTGTGCTTCCATTTTCTCTTTCTTTTTTGTCTGATTTTAAAATGTATGCCCTATTGTTCTTATAGTCATTCAGATCTCTCTGCATTTTTTTACACTTTGTATTGAATAGTTTGTTACATTTAAAATCAATGTTTTCCATTTTCCTATGATATAATTCTTCATGTTCTGTAAATAACAAATCATTTCTGATTTTCCTATCAAGCAATTCTGCTTGTTCTATAAGTATACTTATTTTTTATCATTGTTTGTTATAATTTTTTCCATCAATTCCATGCCATGCCTATTAAACATTTCTGCAAAATCAGCAATTACATTGTCATCATGGTCCAACCCAAAAGGAAATTTGTAATCCCTTAGGTACAACATTTTTTCAATACACACTCTGATAAATAACCATTTTCTAACTGTAGTTTCTTCATTAAAAACAGTTTTGACTCACATTTAAATATCATGTCTCTTATGTTTCCTTTAAAAGAGGGCTTACACGGGTTTTCTAGAACATAGGTCTCTCTCAGTTTCCACAGTGCTAGATGTGGTTCATAGTGCATCACTGAAGCCTGTCTACCTTTCCCCTGCTCCCACAAATTCCTTTACTGGAATCTTTAGACAGGTAGAGTGTCGGGATCCTAGCAAGGGAGCATCCAGAGCACCTACCAGGAATGTTATGCTAACTGATATAGTTCTCTGGCTAGCTGTGATACAGGGAATGGCAGCAGCAGTAGTGTGAACTTCCCGTTCCACATATTTTCATACCAACAAATCCTGTTGGAGAAAATGAGGACTAAGGAGAGAAGAGTTGCCTTATTTATGTGACCTAGCCTTCCAAGTTACAAATCACTATGAAAACCCTGAGCTGTTGGACATGCTCCACTTAAAGAAATCCCAATCCCGCAGAGCCACACGCTCCAGGGATCTAAACCTTGTCATCACACTGAACAAAACATGCTGGAGGGATAGGTTTCTGACCCAGAGACTCCCCATACTCTGGAATAGACTGCCCATACATGTAAAGCAGAATGCCTCCTTGGCCGTCTTCAAAAGGAACCTTGACAACTGGATGGCAGATAGGAAATTCACTCCGGGGATCACGTCAGTTGCCCTGCTAGACAGAGGTCCAGGGAGGTAAATATTGTGGGAAGAAATATCCAGGGAATTGTTTTGGCTAGGCTTGTATAGGCCCTAGGGCCAAAAGCCTAGTACCAACCTATGAACCTATAAGATGTAGTTGATATATTGTGCAGGGCAGCAACAAAGGTAGGTCAGGTATCAGGAGATATGACTGCCCAAGATCCATGATCCTGCCACACAGTGTGAAGATCAATCTTCACTACCGTGCTAATGATCTCCTCCATGGAACCCCAGTTCATGAAGTATACAAGAAACTGGAAGAAGATGGTAAAATCGCACACTCAGAAGAATTTTTTTAGACCTTAGTGGAAATGTTTTGGTACGCTTAGGCATAAAGACTTGGTTTTCCAACCCCATGCAGGAGCCCACCAGATCACACAACATGGGAAGGAATGGCAAACTGAAAAAAAAAAAAAAGATTGAGGACTCTCTGGACCCTCAGAGGGATCAGCCATGAATTAACCAAACCTACTCCAAAGAAAACCTTAACCCTTTCCCACACCTGATTCAAACTTGGAGCACTTTTTTTTTTTTTTTTGTAAAAGGATACAAACACATTACATAAGACCCATGAGCTCGGGATGCCATAAAATAGTCTTCAGTTCCTGGAAATCCCACTGTTCACGGGTATTGCCCTGGTGCCAAAAGACCAGTTGATCACATTCTGCAAGATCTGTGAAAGCACATTAGAGGAACCATAGAAAAGATTACCCTGGTGAAGAAGGTTGAGGATACTCACTGTTCTACTTTCCAAGGAAAATGCACCCTGGGATGCCCATCTCATCTAAACAAATTCTAAAAAGTCTGCAAGTTTAAGATGCTCACTCTGCAAGAGACCTTTATGGTGACCCTAGGCTTGAAGTATGCCTACCTACATATTCATATGGCCAAAAAATACAGTTGGGTTTTAGGGTTTACAGCAAGATGCCAACAACACTATCAGTCCACTGCCTTGCCCTTTTGGTTTATCCACTGTATCCAGAGTGAAAGTGGCTCTAGTAACAGCTTACTATAGGATAAAGGGCATACAAATTTACCCTTAAACAATTGCCTTATCCTACAATGGTGCCACAAACTCTCTTATCCTTAACTGCTTCTGAAACCAGTTTAAGACAACAAATGATTTTCATAGAAATTGTGCTTGGAGATCTATCAGTGTAAAGCCTTCATCTCAAGAGAAAGTGGAATTGTTGATGGTGAACTTCAGCAGTACTATGTAAAAAGTAAATAATGCAGTCAGGCAGTACCTCAGATTTCTGGAGACATAGCAGCATGCATTCTGATGGTCCCCTTAGCTTGCCTGCACTTGAAATAGTAGTGGTTTGATAATCAGCTGTTGAAAGCACTTTTATTTTTCTGCTGCTATTTACATATCTTATGGTGGACCCAACAATGTGCTCAGAACAGGTAATGACCCTGTGGGCTCCCAGCCAATGAAGACCATCGTTTGACTACAATAATACAGTGGGCAAGATGAAGAAGAACCATCAAGGAGATGCTGATGATCATCCTGTCACTGAAAACATTCAATATCCTGAAGAGGGGAGTGCTGCAGAAGAGGATTGGGGTACCACAGTCATGCAGTACATAAACAGGGAGAGGAACTCATACTTTAAAGTCTGGCCATCTTAGCTTGGGAAGACACAGGAGTGAAGGTGTCTGGTAACATCTTCCCATACTTGGCATTATCTTGTTGGATAACAAGAAATGTAAAGCAATGTAAGCTACAAATTCCATTTATTGTCATAACTGAATTATAATGCTGGAACCCACTGCATTATTTACACACTAAATTCTGTAATATAATGTGTTACTATATGTGTCATGATGTACCACAGCTGTTGTCTGCAATTGCCTTGCTAGTTAAACACTGTATCTCTGCTGCCTAATGACCCAAGTTTTGGCTGAATAGGGTCTGGTCAAAGTAAGTACAAAGGAAATAAAATTCAAAACCCAATGAGCTAGAGACAGCTTACTAACATTCTGCCCTAGTTTCCTTAACTCTAAAGAAATTAAGAACTAATCTTCCTTCTTGAAAAATGTGGTTATATCCAAATACCTGAGCTGCATGTGGATATCCATCCACTGCATTAGATATTCTCTGCAAACTAATGGAAGCTTGATAGACTGATTAAGATTAGTCTCAACAGCAAACTTTTTCATAAAACGGATGGACTCTTCAGACATCCATTCCCGGGGGTACTTATATAAAGTGTTGACATTAGGCCTATAACAGAGAGCTCTCATACTGAAGTCACAGAGTCAGAGTTACCAAGAAAAGGATCTTTCATGTTAAAATTTTCAATTCTTCAGATGTTGCTGATCCAGAGGAGTGTTATCATCTATATCTCAAAGTACAAATCCCAAGGAAGAAGACAAGCCCCGACAAGAGATGTGTGCTCTTAAAGATAACCTTAATATACTAAGGAAAGCTAAAAACAATCCACCCAGCACATGAGTGGCTGAAAAGAGATCCAGGTTATTACATGAAGTCAGAACTGAACACCAACTAGTCTCTGTGTTTTGGCTGAATGGTCAATATGGTGACAATATACCTACCACCTTGCTTAAAAAATCTTGATCCATGGTTATCAAAGGAAGAGGAACAGCCCAGCTGTTCTCAAAGCCCAACAATGGTGATACATCTAGCAAGGAGGATGGGACAGATAATGTCTTCCTCAGACTAGGTTCCACCAGAAACCTTTTCAAAATGAGAAACTGCACCTCCTTGACTCAAACACTGAGCTACCAGAGTATCAGAAGAAATCGGGAAAAATCACCAGGGCTAGGACTGGAGCTACACATTCCAGCTTTTTCAGCTGCAGAGCAGGATCATTGAGAAAAAAATCTGATTAATTATATTTAAAGCCCATTTGCCTGAATCAGTCTGGTGTCACAAAGGAATATGAAGATTCTCACAGGTTACCAGAGGTGGGGGGGCGGTTCTACACAGCCAAATAGTCAATCTGACTGTGAAGACTGTCCTTGATTTCTAGATGCGTTCACGTCTGTTTTTGGAGTTTCCTTGTCATTGCTTTTTAAAATCCCATTTGACACTTACTTGCTGCTTGAATTGCTTATAGAAAAAAAAGGTGCTGATGAGCAAGACAAATTTTGTATTTACTTTAAAAAAATGAGGGCTGGAAATTTTGATTAACTCCTTGAATCAACTTGCCCCTTTCCTCATATTCTTTGAACACATCAGGTGCAGAAGGGCCAAACAGCACTTCTTTGTCTAAGGAAAATTTCATAGTTTCAGTGTTAATATCTTCAGGAAGGTTTTGAAAACAAAGCCAAGAAAATATTCTCATGACTGACCTAGAAGCAGCAGTTCTGGTGGTAGTGTCAACACATCATTAGCACACATCAAAATGTGCAGATAATTAATTTTTTGAATGCCATGTCAATTTTTTACCTCAGAAGTGGGCTGGAAAGGTTAACCATTAATATTTTGCATGTTCAAGACATAAAAACAAACTGTCAAACTCATATGTTTAAGTTTCTAAAAATTTGAAAGTTCAAGTAGTAGACGAAAACACTTTCCCCAACTTGTTGAAAGCTTTCCTACCTTGTCAGAGGACATGGAATTAGTAGCATAAATCTGTTAAGCCAAAGCAACTTTGGATAAGAAGTCAATGGTGGATCTTCTTTAGAGTTATAAAAATACTTGTGCCTGAGGTAACTTGTCAGGAGGTTGATGGTCAGGTTACCTAGAAGCAAAAAAACAGTCTTTAAAACAGGAGGAAGATCTGCAGACTTGAGTATATTAAACTATAAGAAATCATAGTGCATTTTCTGTGAAAAAAGAATCTTATTCTCTTCCAAACTAAAAAAAAAAATCTTAAAAGTCTCAGGAAAGGATAACCGGAACACTTTCCTCAGAATATTTGTTGGTCTGAATTTACCCATAAAGACCAAATACAAATACATGGGAATTCAGAAGCCCATCTAGTACATTACTTGGAAAATATCATAATATCCAACTCAAATGGTTCTACAAAAACAAAATGAATGCAAATGCCAAAAATACAGGGCATACCACATAAAGAACAGTTATATATTACTATAAAGTTACATAATTTCATATCCATCCATCCTATATGACTGATGGGTCTTTGGACCACTTATCTGGTCAGATCAAAACAGGACAGGAGTGTTGATCCATGAGGTGAGACCACTGAACTTACAGTAACTATTGCAAAACCCTCCTGTGATAGTTGAAAAAGCCATGAGAACAAGTACTCAGAATACTAACACTACAGAAGGCTTTTATGTCAGAGGATCTGAATAGATTTGAGATGAATTTGGGCCCTGTCTGAAGGAAGGGGAACTAAGCATTGAACCATATCCAAGAGGTAACCGATGAAGTGAATGGCTCACACAGGCTCTGAAAGGTTGACTTCTCCCTGTTGATGGCTATTTCCAAAGAAGGACAAAGACAGAGAAATAATTCCCTGCATTTTTTAATGATTCCACTATTGTGCTAGCCAGGCCCCAATTGTCCAAATATAGAAACACACTAATCCCCTGTAATTGCAGATGAGCCACAAGTACTGTCATGCACATGGTAAGCACCTGGGGAGACTTTGGTGAGACTGAAGGGCAGAGCTCTGAATTGGTAATGGTTAGCCTGTATTCAGAAATGGAGAAATCTCCTGGACTCTACGGCAATTTTGATGAGTAGGTAAGAACCCTGGAGATCTACTGAGGACATTCAGTCATCTGCCTGCAGACATGGCAGAACAGATTGCACTGTGACCATACTGAACTGTATCTTTCTCACAAACTGGTTAAAATAATGTGGGTCTAGCATTTACCTGACATCCTTTCTCTCAGAACTAAAAAGAATCTCTAGTAAAACCCTGACCCTCACTGGTCTGGTGGGACCTCCTGAATGTCTCTCTTTTGTGGCTACAAAGGACTACAGAGATAATCCATTGTAGGTGGAATTGCTAGGCAAGACATCTCATTGTGATGCTTGCTCCTGCTGCTCTAACCACTTCATTTGCTGCATTGTGCATAAGCCAAACAAAGATGGTATTAATGTTATACATGGTATTCAAAGTAGTTTCAGCCTGTTTCATTGAATCTCATGTTGGGTGGGGGGCTTTTTCAGAGATTCTAGTGTTCGTTTGGTCAGGTCCCCTGAAACCTTTTTATATGTGTGGCATAAATCAGGCCCCTGACCATAAAGATGCCTGAAATGTACACCCACTTCTATAGTCTGTCATGGTCTGAGCCTCTCTGTTCAGAGGATGACCAATAGCCATGTCCTCTCTGTCAGTTTTCTTTTGGTAGCATCTGACACATTGATAGAATCAACTAAGGGATATTTTGACCAATTAGTTTAGTCTTTGGGAGGTTTCAAAACTTTATCTAGCTTTCTTGGAACTGATTCACAGCAACTGAGCTCTTGCCATGACCTCTGTACAGCTAAGTCAATTAGATAATCTGCCAGAGAGGCCACCCAGGAAGTAGTGTGTTGAATCATAAGCCTCAAAAAGGACTTACTCATCCATGTGGGGGGGGGGGTTCAATAGGCTAATTACCCCTATGTGTTATAAGTTCCAAGACCTCACCAAAGATGACATCTTTTAGATGGGACTATGGGGAACCCAAAATCTGTTGCCATAAACTCTGGGGAAGTCAGTGTGCTGTGCTTACTCTTGCACATCCTCTTCCTTGGAACACTAGATGGTTGGTGATATGCATTCTCAGAGGGATGAGTCTGCATTTGTGTAGATTGTTTGAGGCCCACAGCTCAACTCTGACTTGCAGGCATGAAAGAGGACAAAGCTGACACCACTGGAACCTGAGGCTCAAATCTGAGACACTATCATCCTTCCCATAACCTTAAAAGCTATTCCAACCTCTGCCAAATCCAAGGATCCACCCTGGTGCAGAGACCAATCCTCTAGAAGTGTCATCCCACACTGAAGAGGAAATCTGGAACCAGAGAGAAAGAGGAAGGCTTTAAGGAGGGATTAAGTCCCAAAGCCTTAGAAGCTAAACTCTCAAAACAGAACTACACAAGACAGCACCAAGGACTCTGCATTCAGTCCAGTGGGCTGGAATGAATCCTTCTAGAACCAGGGTGGGGTCTCTGGTCAGCACCAAAGTAACAGGTTATGGGGTGGCTGTGTGTTCCAGTGCCACTGGTCCAGAGAAATGGACTGGGGAAGGAAAAACACAGGGGGATGTAGAACCTATCCCTCAACACTGAGTGTGAAGGAACATTTGTTTCAATCGGAGTGTTCAAGGACTTCCTTATCATATTGTCCTGATCCACAACAGATACGCTTCTAAAGGACCTGAAAGATCTCACGAAGAAAGCCTAAGGCAGGCTGATCAACTCTTGCTCAGGGGAGGTCCATCTAGAAAGTTGTATAGACTTATCAGGAATTAGAATCTGTTCTGAAGGAACTGGCACTGAAGGTGCTGCCTTAAGTCTTGGTGGGGACTGCTCTCTGAACTTTCAAGTGCTGATGTTAAAACCTCAATGTCAGCCTTTCTCTTCCCTGAATAATCTCTGTCCTTCTCCCAAGTCTTGGACTTCTACCCCTGTTTCTTTGACTTCCCTGTCAGGAGACCATTAATGATGAGTTTAGTGTGTCAACTGGATCAAGCCCTCTAGCCAAAAGCTTTACACAAGGCACAGTCTATAGTGAGATGGTCTACTCCCAAACAATAAATACATGTCATGGCCTTTTTGTAGAGGTATCCAGTGTCCACATTTAAGGTGCTTCTTAAAACTGTGTGATCTCTCTGTCCTACATAACATCCTAGAAAAGAATTATATAGCAGCAGCACACAGAGACCCTAATGTATCTAGTCATCAAGGATAGGAGATAAAAGCCTAAACAGACCAGATGAAAAAGATGTTGAAAGAGTTGCTCTAGCTCTAAAAAAAACTGCACCAAATAGGTTAAATCAACTGAAGAAAAACACTATCTACAAAGAATACTGAAGCACTTACAAAGGCCATTCAAAATATTAACTAAGTCTTATAAAAAGCAAAAGAAGCACTTTGCTGTCCAGCTACAGGATTACATCTGAATGCTGAAGCAGCAAATGAGATGAGGGAAGCTAGCTAGCTAGTAAGCCCAGGTGGATTATGATAGGGAAAAGTTGGAGAAGCTTGAGGTTGGAGCACAAGATGCCAGCACATATCTGACAAGTGGTACAAAGACCCATCAATCTGATCACATGAATGGAATGAATAGGATCTGAAAATTATCCAAATAAAATATTTTTACTTGCCGTCTTATCTCAAGGTCAGTGCAACCTTCAGTACCTCACTATAACAAACAGCTTTCTCTCATGTAAAATTAAGAATGTAGACATTCACAATGCATAGTAGAGACAATTCCTAATGCAGAAACCTCAAAATATAGACAGTCAAAAACAAACATCCAAACCCACATTAAAAAGCAAACACCACTTCTGTGATCAATATATACAAAAAATACATTAAAATGAAACAAACGAAAAAAAAACTAAACCATACCAATATCATAGGACATGGTTTGTCTGAATAGTGATAGTGTTACAGAAAAACTTTTTCTAAGGTAAGGAGTAGGAGGTCAGTTAGCACCCCCGCACCACCTTACTAATGTGTGTTAACCCTAGCCTATAAACCTTATATTAGTAATCCCCCTTTTCAGAATACCACCATTACAGAAGACATGCTCATACATGCATCAAATATGAGCAACATTGAAGCTATACCCTTACCCAAATCTTCAACATTCACACACATTCTTAGCCCGAATACCAAACTACTTACATTTCCTTGTACATTCTGGAATGTCTCCAGTCTAAGTGGCAACCGTACATAGTATCTTATGTTGTAGCAAGTTTCAACTTCCTCTAGTATATCTTGTGTGTGATGTACTAACTTTTACTTGTATTGTTTATGCTGCATTTTTCACTGTATGCTCCTTGCATTGATTGTGGTTTCATACAACCCAGGCTGAGCCTGCAGTAGTGGTTTGATCCAGTAAACAAATGTAAAGTAAATATCTAGACTGAAAGCAATGTCTAAAACATACATCTATCACCACTGGAATTGAAGTTTACTAGCTGAAATGCATTAGTAAAAACTTGTATGTGACTACATTGAACAGCCATTGTACTTAATGTCCAGGGACATCTGCATAACTCCCATGAAGCTTGGGATATAGGGAGGTTTGCAGACATTTGTACAGGATCTTTTAAGTTGTCTTTCTTCCAAGTCTTGGACTTTTACCCCTGTTTCTTTGACTGTCTACGGGACTTTTGCTCTTGTGCAAACCTCAGCAGTTCTTAAAATTAAAACCTGCATACACAAGGCCTTAGGAAGAAAACCTCTATGCATACTTTGCATAAAAAAGAATGCGGAAATTAATCTCATGCATATGAATATAAGTTGGGATCTGAAATGTCCAAACCTAAAGTGGCCTTGAAACTAGAACAATTGTGAGTGGAGCTGTTACATTAAACAAATAATGCAACTAGAAATGTAATTTTTTTGTGCTTTTGGCCCTTAGCTGAGCATTCTAGTACTCACAAAGCCCTCAGTAGCTGAGCATTCTAGTACTCACAAAGCCCTCAGTAGCTGAGCATTCTAGTACTCACAAAGCTCTCAGTCATTCAACTTAGAACTCTTGTTAAACAGAATACCTCATACAAATGAATTTTTGCCGTCAATAAGCTTTAGCAATAACATTCCAAGCCATGATTATATAATAAAAGGTTAATGGATTTCTGTGAGATGTTACTGGCCTGATTAAAACCTGGTATGATTTTTTTGTAAAAAAAAAAAAAGTTTGATATGGATCAATTCCATCCCAGTTTCAGTGGGGTATGGTCTTAATATGACTTTTTTTTGAAATATTACAGTCTCGTGTCCCATACAACTGCACACACTACTATATGCAACAGATTAGCAAGTTCTAGTCCACTACTGCTGTTATAGCCTACATAATCTCCTTCTCTCTCAGTATTTATCATTTTAACAGAGGCATGGCAAAGTAAAGATTTGCAACTAACTGGATATAAAAAATCTGAATGTCTTAGTACTGAAATAGTGAGTGAGGAATGGTCGTTATTTATACATGAATCCATCCCTTGTAAATAACTGTGAATGAACCCAGAGATGGAAACCATTGCTGTGGAGCTTCTAGATTGTCAGCATAGATTATTTATGTCACATGTACCTTTCATTGTCCTAATGTGACCAGGGAACAGTTAGCTTGTTTAGAATCTGGGAAACATGGAAATGGAATAACTTAATTCTGGGTGATTTTAATTTTCCAAATATTAACTGAAAGAAGGCTGGTGATTGTATCACATTGAGCATAACTGCTTTAATGTCTACAAAAGGTTATGCTCAGTTGATGGACTTTGAAAGCAGAAGATCGAATGTGGTGTTGACTCTAGTTTAAAAACATTATAGCAGATCACTTACTCCAATTGGTACATGTAATCTTCCTATCTTGGAATTTAAAGTAAATTTCAGTATTAACCATAACTTGGTAGTTACTAGCTACAACCATAATGGATTTAGTAAACATTGCCTGACACGAGAATTACAAGATGTCGATTATTATTAATCCACTGCCTGTGTTTCATGTAAGAACCTATGCCAAGAAATAGTGGACTTGTGTAAAAAGTTGGGTTTATTCGTCCAAAACAAAAAACAGTTTGAATGTCTAAAAAACTAAGTAAGGAAGAAAAAAAAAACAGCCTTAAAAAGTATGGATCAACAGCTGCCAAGAAAGCTTTAAATAAAATTGTAAGGAACTTAAAGGGTTAATCACAAATTATAAAAGTGCATACAATGATTTATTAGTACACCGAACTCAAAAGAAATGTTATAAATATGTTAATAGTGCCAAAAATCTGAATGCTAAATTTGGACCAATACTGAATGACAGCACTCTTATTAGTAATAACAGGGACACAACAGAACTTATGAATGAATAGTTTGCAACAGTAGTAAGAGTCAAGGTCAATGCACCTGTGAAAATTTTAAATCTTGATAAATAGTCCTCTATACGTCACACCAATTTTCCAAAAAGGTACAGTCAGCAAACTACCCGTGAGATAATTTTTTTAAATTAGAAAATATATGGCCAAATTATCAAAGTATGTTTTTAAAATTTTAATTTTCAACTTGTGATCAGGATCTGGGGTACACATTTTGAGCAGATTCAATGAGAGCTAACATTTGTCTAGCTATAAATGATTTGTTTTATTTGAAATGCTAGTTTTTTTAATTAAATTCAGTTCTTTACTGTTTGTTTAAATGTTGTAGCAAAAACGGAGGTCTAACCACGAACAAGAAGTCACATCCAAAAATCCGTAGTGAAAGTAAAACAACGATTTTATTACATGAACATGGAGATGAGCGCTTTCGCGTAGTACAGCCTACGCTTCTTCAGATAACAAAAGATACAGAACTCTTCCCTTAAATACAGATCTAGGCGGGAAGAGTAGCATTAATTGTCAAGCAATCATTCAATAAATCAGTTCATCTGAATGCACCATCTAACTAAACATTAAAAACTGGCTTATAAAATGTAGTGGGTAAAAACAGTAAAATATACACGTAGCAAATAAATCAACTATTTCTTTTAACATTAAATATCCTAACTAACCTTGATCTTAATATTTCTAAATATGCACATCACTGCTAAACCACTCAATTATGTGCTAAAACTTTATGAGATATAGTTTGCCCTTCATAGTATTGTTAACATTAATGCACTCCTTCACTAAAAATAAATGAATGAAGGCAGAGACCGCTATGTACTAAGGCAGTGATGCGTAATTAAAGACACGCCTCCTGCAAGGTAATACCTTGAAGGCTGAAGTGCTATGCAGACTTGGTAAATAGAAGTATATATTGCTGTACAATTCAGCGTAAAACATGTAAATCTATATTCCTAAATTCCCTAAAATATGGAAACATTACTGAAACTTGTGAATATTATGAAGGAACTGTATATCTGTAATTTAATAAAAGAACGCGTCTGCATAAGGCAAACGCGTCGAGACTAAAATCTAATTAGATAGACATAGAACAAAAACGCATGCCTTGCCAGGTTGTTACTACAAGGCTGAAGTGCTATGCAGTCTCCATGGATGTAAATATAAATATAAATACCAGTATGTGATCCAATATTAAACATGGAAATATGGATACATAAACATGTGTATAAAGGGCATAATCCTAGAGCTTGTAAATAACATTAAAAAGTCATGTGTTCATAATATAAGAAATACAACTGTATAACAGGCAGTCAATACAAGCATAATAATTCAAAAATATACAATATTTAATATATATTAAATTGTGACTAAAAATATATAATGAACCTAATGATTTAATAGGATGCCTGAGAATATATAGAAGCTCAATATAAAATCCTAACTATCTAGAGTATGTGATATACAATGATAAGGCTGTAGATGTCAATATTAAAACTGCTCTAAAGTCCTAAGAATATTTATAATACATTTACATTAAATATATCAGAAATATAATCAATTCAACAAGATGTTCATAAGGACTCATGAAAGTGGAGTTGTCATTGTCCACTAATAAACTCTAGTACATTCAAGCAAGGGTTTTATGGAGATGGAATTATTAAGGCCTGATGGTAAATGTGCGCCTAATCCAAAAAGTATATGAACCAGATAAAAGTGACAATTTCCAAGTCCATTGTTTATTGTATGAAAGTGCTTAACTTTTGTATACTTTCTAACAAACATTCATCTCATGGGAGGTTTGATGGCTGTCACTTTTTGGAAAATTGCTGTGTTGTGCAGTCCTTTGGGGTTCTTGGATTTGCTTCTGCACATTGACTGTCATTTGTTGGTTATAAGTCCTCTATATGTCCTACAGCTATTGAGGTCATGGTTAGAATATAGCCTTATCAAGGATCAAAAATAATGACTCAACTGGTCCTGATTTTTAGTAGACTGTTCTAATAGTTTCAGTGCTCTAGAAGGACCTCTAACATTAACAGAATTATGGTAAACACTATGGTGTCAGCAACATGGATGTCAGCATTTATTGTCCCAATATGAGTGGCACAAATTTCAATCACCTTTATGTCTTTAATGGGAAAGTGCTTTTTGAGAGGCATTTGCTTTCACTGTTAAACCATAATGGTAATGATTTTGCATTAGTTGACCTAAACCAGCATAGTTTTATTAAAAAAGAAGTTATGTACTTACCATAATGTTCTATCTGCATTGTCCATTTCCATTCTTCCTCAACATATGGGTTTGGACCCAGATCTGACTCAGCCATTTCTATAGCTCTTAATCACAAAAAAAACTCTTATTCCCTACCCATAATGCACCAACCCCTAACATACCTCAGATTTTGTTTGCTGTTTTTTAAAGGTAAAAAAACTAATAAATATCGTAACAGAGCATATCATATCTGAGGCTCAATAAGGAGGACAATAATGTCCTTATACACACACGTTCTTCCAGAAATTCACTATGAAATACCATGGTTGGGAGTTAGAGGGTGGAGTTGAGGAAGAATGAAAATAGACCACACAGATGGAACAGTATGGTAAGTACATAACTTCTTTATCTGATGTTGTCAATATTCATTCTATCCTCAACATATGGGTCAGAGTCCCCAGCTACCTAAATTCCCGGGTGGACTCAAAGGAAAAAACTTCCTGAGCACAGTTGAGCCACCGAAATCTGTTCTACCCCTCAAGACCAGATCCAATTTGTAATGAGTAATAAAGGTATGAGGATTAGCCCAAGTTGCAGCTGTTGCAGCTGCACATGTCATCCATGGAAGCCCTAGCAAGAAACACTGAAACAGTTGCCATAGACCTAGTGGAATGAGCTTTTAAAGGTCTTAGTAAGGACATGCCCAACTTTTTGTAGATAAATGATATACACTCTGTCAGCCATCCAGTTAAAGTCAATTTTGCGTCTGAATTTCCCAATTTGCAATCTGCAAATGACAAGAACAATTGATCTGTTTTTCTAATATCTTTTGTTTTATGTTGGTAAAAACATAATTGTCTGTGTACATCCAACAAATGAAGCATATATCCCCCCTTATTTTCAAATTTAGGAAAGAGACTGGTAAGTTAATGGACTGATTAATACGGGATTCTGACACCACCTTAGGAAGGAAAGAAGCATTTTTCTTTAATGTTACTCTATCCTTATGAAAAATCAAATAGGGAGGTTTAAAAGACAATGCCTGAAGTTCCAAATTTCTTCTAGCAGAGGTAATGGCCACTAGAAAGATAGTTTTCCAGGTAAGGAATTTATGATCATATTTAGCTGCTTGTTCAAAGGGAGAATGAATTAAGACCTGCAGCACCAAATTTCAATTGGATGGTGAAATAGGATCTTTGCATGGAGGTCTCAGAAGAGGGTGCCTCTTAAAAAGGCTTTACAAAGCTTACATGAAGCCAAAGAAAAATTCTCATATTCAGTTTGGAAATTAGAAATTGCTGGTAACTAAACTCTAATTGTTGAGGAGCTAGCTCCCTCATTAAAAATGTTGGCAAAAATTCAATAACACTTTGTACAGGGTCTGAGAAAGGATCAATGTGTTTCTGCTGTGCCCCAGAAAATTAACCTTTTCCATTTACTTCTGTAAAGTTTTGCGTTAGAAGCCTTATGGGAAGACAAAAGTATCTTGCAGACAAGGAAACAGAGCATTGGCTGTCTGGCTGTTAAAGGAACTGGACAAACCATGCTGTTAGCTTGAGGTTTGAGATATTCAGATGAATCATACCAGTCAGGTGAGACAGGAGGTTTGGACTTGGATCCAGAATCCAAGGTGGTTAAAGTAGATGAGGCCAACGGAAGGGTTACCAAATCTGTCAAGGCCAGTAAGGTGCAATGAGGATGACTTTGCTCTTCAACCAGGTGGCTTTCTGTAGGAATTGGAGGGGTTGGAGGGTAGGCATAGACAAGACTGAAGGGGGCAATTGTGGAGTACAGCATCCCTTGGTGATTTCCCCTAATGGAGGGATCAGAGCAAAGAAGTTGCTGCACTTGTATAGGGGAGATGCAAAAGGATTACAGCAAAGCTGGCCCCATTGAGGGAAATTCATATCTGTCACTTTCCTGTTAAGGGACCACTAGGGAGGTAGTAGAATGGACCTACTCACCTTGCTTGCTATCACACTGAACATCCCTGGAATGTGTGTTGCTATCAGAAAGCAGTTGGAAGAGATCACCCATTGCCACACTCTGAGGACTTCTTGACACAGGGGGTAAGATCTGGTTCCCACTTGTTTGCTGATGTATCAGACTACTGACTTGTTGTCTGTCTGGATTGTAGTTGTCCCAAAAGGGAGAGAGTCTTGGAATTCCTGCAATGCTAACAGCACCTTTCTCATCTCTAGGACATTGATATGCATATTGGCCTCTTCTTGGGACCAAGTGCCTTGGACTGTTTTTCCCAGGAAGTGCCCCAACCCAATCTGGGAAGCAATAGTGGTTACTATAGCTTTGGACTGAGGGAGGATGAAAGGATGGCCTTGCAGAACCTGATCTGATTGAATCCACCACCAAGGGTATCTCTTGCTTGCCTGAGTGATTCTTATTTTTGTTGACATATGATGATAAAGAACTGACCACTGTGTTGGTAACATTCATTGTAGAATTCTCATGTGAAATCTTGTTAAAGGAACTAGAATTATGGCCAGTGACATTGATCCTAAGGCTTGTAGGACCAAGCGAGCTGAACTTTTGGTGCTGCAAATTATTTTCTTGACCTGTGACCTGATGATCTGGATTCTTGAGACAGGAAGAGAAGCTGTCACTGATGTCATGTTGAATATTATTCCAATGAATTAGAGTGTTTGAGGTGGTTGCAACTGAGAACTGTTGTAGTTTATGGTTATTCCTTGTTGAGAACAAGTCCAAAGTATCCGATTCCTTTCTTTTATTAGTAGATGCTTGGTTAGGGTAGGAATGAGCCAGTTGTCTAAGTATGGAAACACTTAGAATCCCTGCAGTCTCAAGTGAGCTTCTACCACTACCATGCATTTAGTGAACATCCTAGGGTCTGTGGCGAGGCCAAAGGCAGTACTATGAACGGATAGTGACTGGCTCCAAGCCAGAAGCTTAAATATCTTCTGGATTGTCTGTTCATTTTTATGTGATAATATGCATCATGAAGGTCTATTGAGCATATCCAGTCCTCCTTGCCCAGGAAGGATAGAGTGGACTGAACCATGACCACTGAAACTTTGTATGTCAAACTGACTTGTTTAAGTCACTGAAATCCAAAACAGGTCTAAAGTTCCCTGCTCTCTTTGGTACTAAAAAGAATCCTGTGTAAGGTCTGGATTCTGTCTGATCTAGTGGGACCTCTTGGATGACTCTCTTTTTCTAGCAGCTTTTGTATTTCTAGTACTGATGCTTTCCTCTGACTGGGTGGAACATCAGGAAATTTGCATATAGATGGAGGTGGAAGGGAAAAGGGAATTATATAACCTTTGGAAATAATCCTCTGCACCCAGATATCTTTTGTGATGTTTAGCCAGGCTCTCTGGTGCAGGGATAAATTACCCCCAACTGCCTTCAGAGGGGGCCAATCGGGCCTCCTTTCAGGACTGCTGATAAGGTCTATCAGAGAAAGAATCTCTGGACCCTTGATACTGTGGGCCTCCTCTGCAGTGTGGGCTTAGTTATTCATTAGAGTCCCCCCTCTGCCCCTGGGGAATCTATCTGCACATGGATTTTGGAAAGGACCCTGGGACTTCCTGAACCACATCTTCCATCCACCTTATTGATTTCCAAAAAAAATGAACTTTGAGGGGTTAAAAAATGTGTACCCACTGCAGAAAGGGTCTTCCCAGCTTTCTCACACTAGGACAGTGTGTCCTGTACTTTTGGGCCAAATAAACTACCATCAAAGAGTACATTGACAAAAGAGGACTTCAAGGGCTCTGCAAAATCGCACAAGTACATCCAGATATGCCTCCTGATGGAAATGCCTGAACCCGCCACCCTTGAGGCACCTTCAGCAGCATGCAAGATAATCCTCATGGACAAATTTGCTATAGATTGAAGGGTAGTCAACTGTGAAGCCACATAAGACTGAGCCTCAGCAGTAATGGTCCCTTGAAAGTTCCTTGATCAAATTCCTTTGCAGTCTTGTGAAGTGTGCCAAGTAGTTCAGCCACCCAAGGGCAAAATTCACTGAAGAATACACACACACTTCCCAAATCTGTCCAAAGCCCTAGACTCTCTGCTAGGAGGATGGAGAGAGGAACATTGTTCAGACAGTTCCTTCTTGGTGGCTGCTGCCATGACTATAGCATCTACAGGCACAGGATTGTATCAACTGAGTCAGACTCCTTCCATGCCCACCTAGAACTCAAGTCATTGAGCTCACTGGTGGGCAGAGTTACCCAGGAGCTAGACAGGTCAGCTCCAAAGGCCTCTGGAATTACTGATTCCTCTGCTGAAGGGTTATCAGAGGACAAACCACTTCTCTACTTAAGGATCTCAAGGATGTCTCCAAATGAGAAATCTTCAGGAGGTGTGGGGACTCCTCCTTTATTGATATCTTTATCCTCAGTGACTAACTCCTGAGGGGAGTCTAAGTACCTCCTCTTGCACTTCCTCTTCCAAGAGACTTCCTCAGTGAGATGCTCCAGTGAAGTATCAGAAGATATTGTAATACCCTGCTGGGTGGACTGCAGACTGAGGTGCCTGTCCTTGTAGTGTAGAATGATGTGGTTCAAGACTCAGACACATATGGGATAGAGATGTAAGATCTAAGGGGGAAGGGTCCATTCATCTTGCCAGAGTAGAGAGCACTCTCTTCATCACCATGAAGGCAGATCACTCCAGGGAGAAGGAAGACAATGGATCTGAGAAGCCATGCTTCTGGCTCATTGCCTCCCTCTGCCCCAAAAGCAATTTCACTGAGGCAGAAGTCAGAGCTGAGCTGTCCAATGCCAGGGCTCTTGAGGACAGAGATGGCTCAGAAAACTTTTGAGTCGACTCCAGCTCCTCAGATCCAACAGGAGTGCTTCAGCTCTGAGAGTCATCCAGATCTGAAGATGTCAGAGTCAGTGTACTCAGAGACTGCTTTGGATCCGAAGATAGAAGTACCTTTGGATCCAAGCCAGACGGACACGGATGGTTTGAATCCAGGGTCTCTGAAATGATCAGACAGATTAGAGAAAAAGCTGACATAGGTGGTGTGGTGGAAGGATGGGCTTCCTGACCCGATGGGGGTAGGAACCGGGAGGACACCCATCTGAATCTGCACCGAGAGGAATCTCATCATTCTGTCCACATCTTCTTTGGTCAAACTTCTAGAAGAATGAGATGAGACAAGTAAAGGTGACCTGGAGTGGCGCCTCTCCAAAAAGGAAGACGGTAGACTCAAAGAAACTCGATCCAAGGAAGGGCAGTCCCTTATTCTAGAAAAAAGTCAGATTTGAAGGTGTAAGATCTGAGAATTTTTTTGGTCAGGTCTATCGGAGTTTGAATTGGTATAGACTTCGGATCTGACTTGAGCTTTTTTTTTTTTTTTTAGAGACTCCGAAGATGAAGTCAATGTAGAAGGCTTCGGTGACCAGGTGGAAGGCTCCTTAACTTTAGATTTTTGGGAATTGAGCCCCAGAAATAGCTTCACCAAAAGTTGAAGGAGGTAAACCTTTCGAAATCAATTTGCTCTTCCTGTTTGCTATTACCCTTGGATTGAAATTCTTACAAATTGAACAATTTGGAGGTGATTCAGGCCCATGCAGTAAATGCATAAATTACAGACATCAGATAAGGGCAACTTGTGCCCATATTTTCAACACTTTTTAAAACCAGAAAGCAGTTTATCGAACATACTGAAACAAATTAGCAATAAGTAAAAGTTTATATATATATATATATATATATATATACACACACACATATATATAGATAGAAAAACAGACAAAGGGGAAAAGATATACCAGCTATGGTATCAAGAATACATGACAGTGTAATAGAAAAAAATTGAAAGTCAAGAAAAGTTAACAAGTACCAACTATGGTAATTAGAAATACAATAATTTTACATGAACAGAGAAAAATTAATAGCAAAAAATAACACTAAACCACTTATCTTAACCAGAAAAAACTCAAGGGCTCAGGATGACCATGTTTATTCGCAAAAGCGGCAAACAAGATCTGAGATATGTTAGGGGTTGATGCGTTATGGGTAGGGAAGGGGCTCAAGAGGTTTTTGATTACAAGCTATAGTAACGGCTGACTTGGATCCAAGGATTGTATCCAAACCCATATGTTGAGGACAGAATGAAAATTGACAACATCAGATAAAATGTTCTGCTCTGACTTAGTACAATTTTATGATATTGTTAGTATAGCATTTGATAAAAGTATCAGTACTGGTGTTGTACATTTTGACCCACAACCTTTGATGGCACTCCTGATGGTGTATTAATGCATTCATTTACAACAAAGAACAATTATCCTTACATCATAGATTGAGTAGAATGTTGGTTAAAAAATTAGATGCTAATGTGTTAAGTTAGGCGGTTATTACTCCAAATGGTTATATGTTTTCACAGGTATTTCTCAGGGTTTGATATTGGACGCTATTCTATTTATATGTTTCATTATTATCCAATACCTTCTTTTGGGTATATCTAAATATGCAGACAATATTAAAATTGGTGGCTTTTTATCAACATGTGATTTTGCAGATTTTAGCTCTTATGTTTCTGATGCAACTCACTGGTTACATAATAATGGCTTGCATATCAATTTATCCAAAAGTGGAGTGATGTGTTTTTAGTCTTTTAGATGAGACCAAGATCAGTGCCTAGGAGTAACTACTATTTAAGAAATTTTTGAATACAAGGTCTTAAGAATAAATACCAACTCCAAATAACAGTTTAAAAATAATAAAGGCGCACATTTTGGTCATATTCCTAATATGTGCATTTTGGTTATATTGCTAAAAACATTTAACTTTAGATCTGAAGCAGTTTTGGTGCAACTGTTCACCACTTTATGTTAGACCAGTTATAGAGTATAATTCATTTTTGTTTTTACATTAAAAGTGATTTATCATTACTGGAAAACATTCAAAGGTATTGTCCTTGTAGAATTAAGTATAGGAATTTCACACAATTCATAATGATGGGTTTTGGCATTTTGCTAAATGCTGAAATGTTGGAATCTAAAAAAAATGTCAACAGGAAGAAATTATACCTTCACAATTCCTAAAAGAAACTATTTTAAGAGCAAGATTTATTACCCCATGGCTTTCTCCACAGATTCGGTTTCTTGAATCTCTTCAGGGAATGAGGAATCCCTTTTTCCTTTGCCAGAAACCACATAAGAATGGTCAATAGCCTGTACAACACCTTGAGCTGAGAGCTAGTAAACTATTCTGTTTAATTTCTCCAAGTCTTCGGGTTTCTACTACCATGATGGGAATGGACCCATTCCTAAGAAAAAGTCTGATTAAAGTTTATGAGATTGGTATTGTTTCAATGATGTTAGCCAAACATGCTCTTCATAGCACCTGCAATGTGCCCAGAATTTACTCCTTCTTCAATTCATACAGGAGTTACATGTATAGGTAACATATATAAATGTATTTCTTTCGGCTTTTCCCGGTTAGGGGTTGCCACAGCTGAACTCCAGTCTGCTATTGATTGGCAGTCAATTTTTATGGTGCTGAGGTGCCAGCCCGATGCCCAACCTTCAATGAAGGCATGCCCATTCACACATGTCTTTTGAACGATGACTATAAATTCTTTTTTATGAGACCCATTGCTCCTACTACTATTGGAACTTTCTTCCACATTGCCTTCATTTCTGCCTGCAAATCCTGATATTTTATGACTTTGTGTTTCTGTGTACATAGGATGCCATAATCACAAGGTGTAGCAATTTCAATGAGTGATGCTACTTTTGTCTTCTTTTCATGGACTACTATATCTGGTTTACTCACATCTGTTTATAAACTGTTGGCAGTGGGTGATCCCATGTGATACAAACTTCATTTTCTATAATGCTTTGTGGCTCGTTTCCAGTGCTTTTCAGCTACTTTAACATAATGTTTGCACGATCCACAATGCAACGCACTTGCACATTATTATGCCTTTCAGTATACAGGTCTTCTGCCATTAATATATCACACGCAGCAACAAAATTTGTGACTTTTTCCAATTCTGTTTTACAAAACCTGCATTTATCTGACGTATGCATAGTCCACTATCCTGGGCCACCAATATTAACCTCTAGTCTTGGTTTAAATTCACCTCTCTTTAACCATTCCTGCGTTAGATCCTGATGGACAAAAGGTTGTTACAGGAGTTTTCTGTACTTGCAAAAATAATTATGATGCATTCTTTCCTTCTTATCTGATCCTTCACTTTATACATTTTTTTGGCATATTCAGTTGCTGCCTGATTTTTATCAACTTCTGGTTTGATTTCCATTACTGCTTGACACTGATACACTTTTGCTAAACTAAACAGAGAAGTCATCTTAGACTTGTTCTCCTCATGGTTTAAAACATTCACTATGTTTGGATTCTGTGAGGTCAGCAGATATGTATGCAGTCCTACAACTGCAGATCTATACATGTAATCATTTTTGAGGAGGCCCATACCTCCTTCAGAGTGCAGAATATATAATCTTATCTTGGTATACACTGATTTTTATACATCATTTGATAAGCATGAAACATTTGTTTCTTGTTTCCCTGTCCAACTAATCCAATACCTTCTGGAACCAGTCAATCACCACAAAACTAAGAACAGGAAGAGCAAATTGGTTTATAGATTGGATCTTGTTCCTAGATGTCAGGGCTGTTTTCAGTATTAATGTTGGTCTTCTAAAGTATTCCTCACTATGTTTTATTTGAATTTGTTCAAGTTTTGTTGATCCCACATATTGATACCCTCTGTCCTTCTCAAGTTATTTTATATCACATTCCTGTCCCATAATAATATTTTCTTTGTGCTGCAGCTTTCCTGCATTAAAGGTACTTTTGCATATTTATCAAGACCAAATGACATTCTTGTATCATCTGAGAAAGTTTTCACCACTTGCAGTTGTACTTTCAGTACCATAATAGATGAACTATTACAGTTTTAAATCATCCAGCAAAAGATGAGAAATCTTTACACTTTGTTGTTTTCTGGGAGCCAAATTAGACAGCTTAATTGGTTAAGAGCAAAACAAAAGGGCAGCAGTGACAAATTGCCACTTTTTCATGGTCACTGTAATGTAATTGCTCAATGCAGTGTGTATCTTATAGATTTGTAAGCACTCTTTTATCCATGAATGTCAGATGCTGTCAAATGCTTTTTGGAGTCTATCCTTGCCATACTTAGATTCTTCTCCTTTTTACAATTCTCCATTAAGACTTTAACAAATAATCCTTTGTGCCATATGACTTCATTTTTTAACCTTTTATTCTATTGCCACAATTGAGTTTTCTCCTAAATAACTATACACTCTGTCAGCATCGATTCGAGTATATAGTTTGTACATCATTGGAAGGCAAGTTATCGGTCTACAGTTTTAGGATATCTTGCAAGTTCACTCTTAAGGAGCATCATTTTTCCTGCTGTTAACAATGTTGGTGTCTTTTCAGGGTGCCATATAAATAGTTCTAAGTCATAGCTAAATTTTCATGTAAAGATAGTAATACTTTAGCCAGTAGTTAGTTACTGCATCTGGGCCTGGGGTTTTCCAATTAGGAGCATTTCTTAATTTTGTAACAATTTATCTGGCTGTTACTTCATCCCATTTCATATTCTGTACATTTAAGCTTCTTATTCTTTCTTTTACTTCTATCCATTCAGCATCTTTATGTTACACAGGATCTTCACTGATAATTCTCCAAAATGTGTCTTTTTCTTCTTTTTCTTGTGGTGTTTCTATTCCTTTTGCCTTGCTTCTCAATTGTCTAAAAATGTTTTTGGGTCATCAATAAATTATTTTGTACTTTTCCCTTTACATTTATCTGCATATTTAAGTTTTTCTGCCCGTGCTTTAGTTTATTTGCAATAGTGTATGACAGATCCTGGTCTGTTTTGATATTGAGCATTGCTTTTATCATGTCTATCTTTGAGTATTTTTGTTGATCTGTTCCCTCTTCTGTACTCTTCTAACAATTACACTTCTTAATTGCTTTACAGTTTTCTCTATTCAATACTTCCATGATGGCATTTGATTTCTCCCCTTACAACCTATGTTTCTGTGGTAAGATTGTTATTAATTTAGCTGTACAATATATCCTGTTTACATCTATTATATTGCATGAATTTCTAAGAACAGTCTTGATTACTGTGTTCATTTGTTTTATCAAACTTCTAACATTATAGATCTTATTGACTTTCTGTAATCTATTTATTCTATTGATCTTAATATGTCTAATGAGTCTATTAAATCAATCAACTCTTCCCTTAGATCATTTTCTCCTAAACTAATGGTACAGTCTTTGTTCTCTATTTCCAATGGGCTTTCGATGGAAAGTTCCTGAAAATCTTCTTGTGCCATATTCACTTCAGCTTTAATCTGTGTTATCTGTTGCTCTTTCATGGGAACTCACTGGCTTATCACTTCACAACACTGACTGCATCAGAGTTGCCATAGTTTCCTGCTCCTTCCCTTGTTGTGTAATCTGTAACTTCATCGCTTATCCTCTTTTCTACTTTCCCACTTTTATATTTTTTTGTACTGTAAAATGTTCCATATCTGGACACCTTTGCCTGTATTTCTCTTCAAATATATTTGGTGCTGCTTTTTTGTATTGATTAATTTAGCTTTCTCCTTTGCATAAATATTGCACCATATTAAATCTTTTTCTTTCTCATATCCATATTTCTTCTTCTGATGTTTCCCTCTCAATTTCTCCTTACTTGGGGGACTTATTGTTCCATCATACTGTGTGACACAACCGTTGACTTTCTGCACTACATCCCTCACTTCTCAGGTTTTCCATAGCTTCAGCTCCTATTTTAACTTTGTTTACTAATCTTATGTTCTATTTTTGTACTGTAAAATTTTCTTTGGAGCTGTTTTTTCTATTGTTTAATTTGGCTTTCTCCTTTGATTAATATTGCACTATATCAGTGCTCTCTCTTTCCCATGTCCATATTTCTTTTTCATTACCTTTCAAAAATCTCTATATTTTGTTCTTTATACTTTTACACTTCCTCAATTGCTCTTTTCTCCAAACAGCCAAGGTTTCCTTATCTGTATAATGTTTTTCATTAATCTATTGTAATAATGAACACAAATTTGCATTTAAAGCTTTTGACAGTTTTTCTTGTGCAAGTATTTTTCTTTCCTCTAATTTATCTCTAAATCTCTTTATATATCTTCTGTCTGGAAATTCTACCCTTCTTGCATAATAGTAACAATACATTTCTTTCTTATCCTCAGTAGTCCACTCTATCATTTTTTTTGGGAGGGGGGGCTGACAGTTTGTTTTTGTGGACTACTTCCTTCTACAATGGGAGAGGGGGGCATCCTCCCCCTTAGCCCATTGTAGGAATGTTTTCATGTCATGAGGATTCTACAGTCACTTTTTCCAGCTCTGGCACCAGTGCACCTACCAGGATTGGGCAATTTTCTACTTGGGAATTGTGCACCCAGCTATCTTTTTTTTTTAAAACCTACTTCTGTCCACGATATATACTTTATAAAATACAGTCTATACATCAGTGTCTTGGTGAGATTTTTTAAAAACAGGGTCCACCTCATGAAAGTACTCACCAAGACTTCAAAATGATTTCAGTTCCAGCAATACTACTCTCCTTTGCTTGCTGATTTTATCATCTCTCCATTTGAACACCTGTTCAGTGTAACTGATGCTTTGGAAGGTAAACGTTTAGTTTCCTGTTTTCTTTTTGACAGGAGAGTTGAAGTAACTAGGTTAATGTTTAAACAAAAAATGGGGATTGCCATGGGTGCCTCTTTCACCCCAATTTATGCCAACCTGGTTTTACTCTTGCACCCCAATTTATGCCAACCTGGTTTTACTGGACTGGAGAGGAGATTTTTTTTTTCAGGATGGGTTTTTATGTCAGATTTTTGGACTATATATTTTTTTATTTTATGGAAAGATCCTGAACATAGTATACCTACTTTTATTCAATATTTGAATCAATCTTCAGACTATTTAAGGTTAGCTTACAATTTTGATAGGGACAAGATTAATTACTTGGACACTAATTTCACATACTCAAAATGGTAGGAAGTCCACATTTAGTAATTGATATTTACATTTTTCAACCTGCCTCTCTCTTTCTCTCTCAAAAAAGAACCTCATAAAGGGACAGTACATCGTTGTTGTTGGGATGACATCACACCCAGATGATCTCACATTAGAAGTGGACAAAGTTGTTAGTATGCGCTTGGCTAGAGAATACCCCCCCCCCCCATTATGGAGAATGAAAGTATTTTCAGGCTGACTAGGGGGTTAAATGTATACCATTATTAGGGGTTGGACTATCTAATGAAAGCCAGTCAAGAGCTAATTCTGGAAGGGCATTAGTGGTCCAGTATAACCCCCAGTCAGAGGAAATCAAGAACGTTGTTAAAAATAACTGGAACATTTTAAAAGCTTGTCCCACTATTATAAACCTTTTAGGTCATGAACTGCTTTTCATTTATAAAACAGGTTGTAATATCAAAAATCTTTTTGAAGATGTTCATAACTACCATGTGTCCCACGACAACTGGGATGTGCCATCTGTGCTCATATAGTTTTGAAGAGAAAACATTAACTTTGGAAAATAGCACCCAACCCATACTCAGGTGTAATTTTGTAAAAGTAATTGCTGTTCCAAAGCTATTTTTTACTTAGCTAAATGCTCAGGATGTCCTGCATTTTAACTAAAATGGAGCAGAGTCTTCACAAAAGTATATATGAGCACAATTATATTAAGAAAAATTGAAAATAATGCTTTATTTAAACCGTCTATGGTTTGTCAGGTTTACAGTTCTTGAACTTAAAACCTAATCCTAGGAGGGGTAACATGAAGGTGTCTTTAGAAAATAAGGAATTGAGGTGGCAGCTTAGACTGCAAGCAACAAGCTTCCCTGGAATCAATAATCATATTTCTATTCAGCGTGTTTTATGAAAGAGGTCAGCTAAGTTGTAGGCTGTATAAAATTATGTTCATATTAGTTTGCACATATGCCATTTAATGCATTACATCAGATTTTGCAATGTGTATTTTTAATATGCATTTTTAACCATTTTAGTCAATGCAAATGCTAAGTGTTATATGCCTTAAAATTCTTTGTTCTTTATTAAGTGCTGAGATGAGTATTTAAATAATTAATTAGTGGGTTGTGTTTATTCTGATGAAGCCCTGCTTGAACAAAGATGAAAGCACTCAAAGCTGTTGTTTTTTACTTATGGTTGTGAATCCTTTGGACCCTCCACTCCTAGCATTATTGTTTATTAGTCTGAGATTTACTAACGGCAGCAACAGCTTTCCCAATGAGGAGTGCAACATTCCAACAAGTGTGGCTTTCCCTTGCCCACTAAGGGGACCCAACATCCATAGAGAATGCAGCTAACCCCAGTCCATAGAGATTGTACGTTCACCACCAGAGGGATACAGGGAAAAAGATGAGTGGCCACAGGAACTAACTTTGGCTACACTAGAGTCACCCACCTGTGGCTGAGGCAAATTACTAGTGTGCTGTAGTGAGAAAAGCTGTTTAACTTTCTTTTTGTGACTGAAAGGACTGTGAGACAGGTAGTTTACTCCATGGTCAAGCCAAATATGGGCTTCTTTCCCAGGGATGCTAAGAAACACAAGTTGATAAAAAATACACAGTAGTGTAAAGTAACATTTTACAAAACTAAACACAGTAAAAAGCACTTCAATAGACTTTGCCAGCCCCAACAGTATAATAAACAGTTTATCCACAGAAAAAGTAGTTTTAAACAGTGTTAACCAACTTTTAAGCTGACAAGAACAACTGTGCTTCCATTTAAAAGTACACCAAAGTTGCATGATAGCTTAAAAATACTTTCCATAATGGGAAAGTTTAAATAATAAAATATTAATGTTTAAGGTCCCCCCCCCCAAAGGGAACATATCTGCTCAGCAATGGATCATCACAAGCAGATTGTCAATCCTCAAAAGCCCACAGAAAAGCACTCTTCAGCATCAGGAAATCTCTGTAGGATTTTGGCTTCCAAATCGGTCTTTTAGTCTGCTCAACTCCGTGGTAACAGTTTGGGCACCTGGAAGGTACCTTGAAGCTTTGGAAGCTGGCTGGCTGTTATATCCTTGGGAGGATATAACTTATGTAGCTTAGGTTACTGCAGAGGTGATGCATCTTCCTCCCAGGACTAAGGTGTAGGAAAGGAGACAGAGTATGGGCAACATAATTAGTTTCATCCAGGGTGTTTGATGCTGACCAGAATACACTAACTGTACAAAGGGGAAGGAAAACAACAGTGGAGGGGAGATACTTGCACAAATATTTGAAGCTATTTAGGTCAGCAGATGTTGATAAGAAAACAGGAAAATTCCAGTTTCACATACTTCTCAGGGAAATATCAAAACCAGGCCAGCCTCAAATACAGTTAGTAAGCTGGTAGTTCATCTGATATTGTTGTCAGACAATGTCCCATTACAAGTAGAGTTGAGTGAAAATACCAAAAAGGCATGGGAGGTAAGCACTAGCAATTCCCCAGTTACCCAGTGAAATTAGGAAAATCTAGCTCTAAGTAAACAATGTAACAGTAGATGTTTAAATAATCAAGAATTGCAGCTTTAACAAATCACATTTTCTAAGAGGCTGAGAAACATCACTGTTTTTCCACAGAAACATTCTGGGAGTAGTTTCAGATAAAAGAGAATCCTTCAAAGGGACTGTCAGAAGCCACACTCCTATAAATCTGAATCCGAAATTTATGGAGAGAATACAATACAATCTGTCACTTCCCAAGAATTTTGAGGTTCTACTTCTTAAAAAGCCTCAGAAAATGAAGAATCCCTTTTTTTTTGTTTAGCAGGAACCACCAAACAAGTCGAAGGCCTACACTACACCCTAAACCAAGCCTAATTACTCCAATCCAGAAGTAATACATTTAAGATTTTGATAGGAAATTCTGAAGAAACAGAACTGGAATTACCAGCAATAATCTTCCTAGGGATGGACATAACTTTGTGGTTAGACAGAGACATTCTTTGCCCCTTCTACGAACCACAGAAGTGGGAGCCAAGGAAAAAGAGTTGTGCAAAGAACCAGCTTTTGCCACAGCAGAGTCACTCACCTGCAGTAGGGGGCACTTTAGCAGCCTACTGTAATGGCAAGGGGTGTCAATTTTCTTCTCTTTGTGGCTGGAAGAGGAAACAGTGGAACCCTTCAGTTATTCTACCGTTAAGCCAAAAAAAAAGGTGCCAGACTCTTGTGGAAGCAACACAGCAATAGTCAGTACAACAAGCACATAGTAAATAGAAGAGTGTAACTTTTTCCCATAATAAAATGCAGTTAAAAAAAAAACACTACACACACTTACCCAGCACCCACCAAAAATTAACTTTTGTCACAGAAAAACTTTTAACAACCTTTTAACACAAAAGGAAACATCTCTCCCCATTTAAGTTTCAGAAATTGTGCGACAATCTAATAAAACATTTAAATTTAACATAAAATATGAAGTTTTAGAGAAAAAACATTGCTATAAAAAGTTAAAAGTCTGTGCCCCCCTCAAAAAAAAAAAGAAAGAACATACCCACCAAACAATGGAATCATGTCACCATTCAGTCTGTTGTTGAAAGCCTGCAGAGGAGCACTCTCCAACAGCAAGAAAGTTTTGAAGAGCTTGGCACCCATACCGGTCTTTACGGTCATCTCAACTCAGACTCCTTAACAGTTTGGGTGCAAGGAATGTACCATGGAGCTTTGGGAATAGTTTCAGATAAAGATAATCTTTCAAAGGGACCATCACCACTCTCTTATCCCTTAGAAGGATATAATCCATATAAGCTTAGGCTACTGTAGCAGTGATCAAATGAACATCATTACATAATTGGTTTGATCATATGTTGGAGAGGTCCTGGACAATACTAGAGAGGTGGTGAAGACTTGGCCATGATTCAGGATAAAAACAAGGACCAAATACAATTTCTCTACTAAAGATTAAAGCTGCTGAGATCTCAGCAAGATTTTGTAAGAGTTACATAGAAGCAACAAAAATTGTTAAGGATGCACAGGATAAGTTGGACTTCCAAGATGGCTGCACATTGAATAACAGCGTAATTCTAGCTCTCCCAGTGTGAAAACAGAAACTCAGAAGAGAAAGCCAGTGTACTTGTATTTCTAGGTAAATTTTAGTAACTGGCTATAAGTGCACTTTCTAGATCCCAGGAAAAAAAAAATACAGAGAACCTGAAAGAAAATCAGCTACACAAAGTGAGGAAGAGACACTGATTGGAAAGAGTACTGCAGCGATTCAGCAAAAAGCAGTGCAAGCTCCAGATGTAACTTCCAGGAACCTAGAGGAAAATATAAGACACCTGCACACAAAACTGATTAAAATAAACAAAACACTGTTGGAATATATCAACTCAAACAACAAAAGACTAGAAAAAATGGAAGAAGCTTTAATCATATATTCAGATGAGGTGATAAAACTGCAAAAAAAAATCAGAGGTCGAAATGAAGAAAAGGCTGACTAAATATAAGACTGCTCAAGAAGAGATGTTTCAAAAATAATAGAATTAGATGACAAAGCACATAGGGAAAACCCAAGATTTTCTGCTGTACTAGAGAAGCTGGAATGAACAGACTGTACTAATTTTATGAAAGCACAAATAAGCAAATGGACTGGTATTCCACAGCAGTTGTTAATCGAAAGGGCACATTGTGTGCATGTTCCAAACCTGGCTTTGAGAAAGCAACCTAGATCTTTAATAGTAAAGATGCAATCCTACAAGTAGAAGGACAAAATAGCAAAAGTGGGAGACAGCAGAGTGTTTGTATAGAATGATTACTCACTGTACAACAGGCAGAAGAGGAGTAAATGTATTCCACTATTCAGAGAATTTCAAGCAGTGTGACATTCAAACTGCTGTAATCCAGCTATCTTCAAAATATTCTTTCCTGCAGGGACAAAATCATTTTTTGATGCAGTACATGCTAATGAGGGAATACAAAAGACTGCCAACAAAAAGTGAGCTGTGAAACAGGAGGTGGTTCTTCTGGTAATAAAGACCACAGAGACTGTGGCAATGAAACCTTTTCCATGTTTCAACAATAAATGCTTGAGACAAGGAAAAAAGCAAGAGCTGATGAGAAGAATAGAGAGTACATTAGAAGTGAAGCAGAAACAGGCTTTGGGAAATGGAGATGAACAGGAATAAAACCAGTAACTTGGAAATTGACAAATGTGGGATTACAAAGCAATAATTATATTTGTGAAACAAGACATAGGAAAATCTGGAAATGCTGGACTTATTTGACTTGGGTAAAGAAACCCTTGCAGGGGACTCTAAAGCATTTGCCCTACTTCATGTCATTAATGTTTGGAAAAATACTTGAGAGGGGAAGAGGAGGGAGAAAGTTAACCAAGTTTTTTTTTCTTTATAGTAATATTTTATAGTGCATGCTTTTTTGCATTGCTATAAAGTTTTCTCAGTTAACTTTAATGGGGATTAATGTAAACGTCTCCCTTCTTTCTCCTTGTTTAGTTTCAAGACATGTAGGCACTAACATAATAAAAAAATCAAGAAAAGTCTGTTTAAAAGAGCATGACAAAAGAAAAAAATGATGTACTTTATCTCATTCTTGCATAGAGGAATGACTGGATTAAGGTCCTTAGCTTGATCTAGTAACAAGCTTCAAGAGAAACAAGTAAATGAAAAAGAACAATGAATATTAAAAAGTTTTTTTTTCTAGCAAATAAATGTATGCTTAGTAGCAACTCTGTATCTGGTTCTCAAGTCTCCTTGAAGACAATCTGATAGAGAAATTGCTAAGGGATAATGTTTTATGAAAGCATTCAACTGTTTTCCTGTCTGGGAGAGCTATAAAGATAACACAAAACCAGACATCACTTAGTATAACCACAGACTGTACCATGTGTCTTAGCATGTATAACTTTTCTTTTAGGTTAACTCAAGTCTGTGAGTGTGGCTGTCAATTTGAGACACTTGTTCCTATTAGGAGGCTAAAACTTCAATATTTGAAAATGTACATAGTTTTCTATGTTGGTTATTAAATTAACAGGTTTTAGAAGGGTATTGGGGTGTGTTTTTTGAGGGCTTTCAATCAAAGTTTTGTAAAATGTGACATAGGCTGAAACAGATAAAACAAGAAACAACTGTATAAAAGAATCAACCTGCTAAACAGTGTATGCATGTAACACAAAAGCTGGAAAAATCTGTTACACAAACGTTGAGAATAAACTTTTTAACACAATGATACTTTCTGTAATGACATTAAATGTCAATGGTCTCAGATAAATACAAAAGAGAAAAAGTTGTGAACTACATTAAACATGTAGAGTACAAACAGCTCTGCTACAGGAGAGACACTTGGAAAGAAGTGAACATCTGAATTTGACAGAGGTTTTCAGGATGGTTTTTCAGTGGAATACCTAGGACACAGGAAAAGAGGACATCATATGCCAACAGTAACTAAAATAAAAACACAGGGTAATGAAATAAAAATGAAACACTGGCACTTTCCCACCTGTGTGTTGAAAAGAGGAATTTAAGGAATGGGTAGTGGAAATTATTCAGGAGCTATTAGAGAAAATAGAAATTTCTTCTGAAAATATAGCTAGGGAGTAGGATAACATTACTGTGGAGTTTAAAAATAGGGTGAAAATAAGAGACAGATATGGCTAAGAAGAAACAAGAACTATTTAGGGGGACTGACATGTTTAAGTATTGCAGAATAAAGGAATCTCACAGAAGAGGAGGAGCAGCTGCATGATACTGAACAGATAATACAAGATTACCTTGATAATATGCAGGAGTTTAGAGAGACTGCTGATGATCAACTTTTTGAGAACTCTACAGCACAAAAACTTTTAGCACAATGACTCGGGCAACAGAAAGTAGAAGGGATGTCGTCAAGCTTAGAGAGCCTATAACAAGGGAGATAACAAGAGATCCTGTACAGGTACTAGAAATATTCTGGAAATTCTATGAAAGTCTGTATAAAGCAGAGAAATATGGAAATCAAGAAAAGGTACAAATTGAAATGTTAGTGGAAGAACTAAATATGCCAAGGTTAGAGGTAGATGAGGCTCAATTACTAACAGTTAGGATAGGAGGAGATGAGATAAAAATGGTGATGTATAACCAATCCACAGGAATGTCCCCAGGAATAGATGGTATTCCTGTGGAAGTTTAGAAGCTGGGAGGGGAAAAAACTGATAAAGATGCGGAAGGTTTTAACATCCTGAAAGAAAGGCGGTGGTGAATGTAATACCTAAAGAGGATAAAGACCAATCAGATACAGCTTCATACAGGCCCTTTTTAATACGAAACCATGATTACACAATGTAAGTCTATAATGGCTAAAAGAATGGCAATAGTGATGTCAAAACTGATAATTATGGATCAATGTGGTTTTGTGGAGGGGAAGCAAACATTTGACATTAACAGATGATCCAGATTGGTGTTGGTGGGTCTTGATACAGGGAAAACATTTGACAGAGTTAGCTGGGAGTTTATGAGCAGGGCAATTGAAGCATTTGCATTCCCTGATAAAATAAGGTTGATTCGGAGGATATATAAGGGATCAGAGGCAAAAAATAAAGTGGGTGGGTTCCCCTCTGATAACTTCTGCTTCAGAAGTGGAAACAGACAGGGGTGTCTTCTTTCCCCCTTTGTTATTTGCATTATATTTAGAACCACTGTCAAAGAAAATAAGTGCTCAGAAATTCAAGGATATAATTGGTATGATGGTCAAGAAAAGCTGGCTCTATTTGCAGATGGTATTTTATATCTAATAAAACCAGAAAAGGTCATTTCAGTGTTGTGGAAAATTTTGAGACAGTTTCAAAACTTTTTGGGATTCAAAATTAATGAAGCTGAAACAAAGACAACAGCTGTAAATTATGTACCCACACATGAATTGGTTCAGAAATATCCATATTTATGGGGACATGATAAAATGAAGTACTTAAAAGTTTGGATTAAAAATTATTCTGGTGTGGCAGCTAAGGATATGTGGAAAGAGACTAAAAAGATAATACAAAAAAAGAGAAATTGGAAGCTCTGTTATATGAATATGGATAGTAAGATACAAGAAATTGAAATGTTTTAGTCCACTTAGTCTTATACACAGGTCAGGCATATATATATATATATATATATATATATATATATTTTTTTTTTTATCAACCAGAGAAGTTGTGGATAGCAATTAATAAACAGCTGAAGGATTTTATCTGGGAGAGGAAGATCACAAAAGTCAAGTGGGATAAACATATTTTTTCCAACAGAACAAGGCGGCTTGGGATTACCTAATTTGAAGGGATATTTCCGAGCTACACAGTTAACACTCCTATACATAGAACAAGCAGAAACCTATAATTTAAAGTGGAAAGGGATGATGAGGAAAAAGGAGGAAGCTCAAGAGACAAGGATAGACTTGGATTTTGGATGCATATCTTTAACAATAATCGTACAGAATATTATATTCATAAAGTAGCAGAAAGTATTCTACAAACTAAGCCAACAAGGGAATGGAGAAAGTAGATTCTGCTGATAGGGAAGACTGCAATTAGAGATATGGACAATAGGCAAGAGGGGCTAGAATTTATTGGAGAAACCTGGTAAAAGAACTATGGTATTTTGGGAGCAAATAACTAGATGTGGAAAAGTAACAGAATTGGAAGATGCCAAGGATTTATTTACACTGCAGGTTAGAGATTGATATCAATCATTGACAGGGAAGGCAAAGTATAGGCAAAGAAATGGGGGGGGGTCCTAAATGAAATCTCAGCACTGGTACAGGTGTTAGTAGAATCTAGAACAGAAGCTGCTATTGAAAAAGGAATAATTAATAGAGAACACAAAATACTGCATGGTAACAATAAGAATCAGAGGAGTGGGAAGAGAGACTGGATAAGCAATTGACAAAAATAGTGGGGGAGGATATATGTATGTCTCCCAAATATGCAACAAAAATCTAGATGTAGGATTTTTGCTTAGAAATGTTTACATAGGTATTTTAATACCCCAAGTAGACTCCAGAGTTTTTTTCCTCAGGTAGACAACAAATGTTGAAGGTTTGATGGGGGAAGAAAGAGGTAATTGGAAACATTTTCTGAGAGTAATGAGTTGGCAGACATTAAAGATTCCCTGCAGACTTCTCTATCAGAGAAACTGGGTGAGCAAATTGGTGTATATAGGAGAAAAGGGTAGGAGTAAATTACAAAAAAAAATTAGGAATTGTGGGAACGCATACAGGGGAGGAATGAGGTTTAAAGGAAGCAGCATTTGAATGAACTATGTAATGTCCAACCAACAAAGATTGGATAGATAAATCATGTATGTTTGCAACTAAAATTATGCCAATACGGTTTGTGATGTATAATGCTTGCAACTAAGATTATGCCAATATGGTTTGTTTTCATTTTTATAAATGCAGGATTTCCCATGTCACTTAGAAAAATCCTGGCTTTGCTCTTGCTATCCACCTAACTCTATATTCTCCACTTTTTATACACACCCTCTGACTTTCTTTAGTTCTACACTTTACAGTACTATCCTATTATGCCTTCTTCCTTCCCTATACTTACTCTTCTGCCTCAAATAATTTCAAGTCTTCCTCAAAAATAGCATACTGTGCTTTCTATTATATATATATATATATATATATATATATATATATATATATATATATATATGCTAGTCTAGTTTGTATAATACCATATATTCCTTGATGTGCACATTTTGTTAAAATTGCTACTGTGTCCTCTCTTTTGGCTATTTATATTTGTAATGTGTACTTTCATTGTTGACCTGTACTCTGTAATTTTCTTTTTGGTATAATGTTAGTTTTTCATATTGTTGGAGATTTCCTCCCCTGAAAATGGACTCGTGTCCAATCGGACTTTCCCAGTAAACAAATGTTAATTAAATAAAATAAAAAAATAGAGAGGTTTCTTGTTTAACTCATTACATCTGAGTGACGCCTCTAGGTGCATCTGCAGTTAAATCCTGCTGACACCTCTAGGCATCAAGTATTGCTAGTTAATATTTGCATCAATAATTCCAAAACCATGCTACATACAAGGTTTTAAAAGATTTTATCATCTTATAGGTTCATAGGTAGGTACTAGGCTGTCTGCCCAAAGGCCTACGTAAGCCTAGCCAACAAGGTTCCCTGGTTTACGCCACCCAAGAAAGTTATTTTCCTGTGCCACTGTCGAGCAAAGACACAGAAGTGATCCCGGGGGTGTATTTCCTATTTCCCATCCACTCATCAAGATTTTTCTTGAAGAGTGCTAATGAAGAACTTTGCTTGACATAGATGGGTAGCCTGTTCCAGAGTAGGGGAAGTCTCTGGGACAGGAATCTATCCCTCCAGCATGTCCTGTTTATTGTAGTGACAAGGTTTAGGTCCCTAGAGTGTGTAGCTCGGAGTGATTGGGATTTCTTTAGGTGTAGCATGTCCAACAGCTCTGGGTTTGACATAGCTTTATATGTTAGGCAGAGATCACCTCAGAATAGGCAACATGCTATGGAATAAAGCTTGAGTTTTGAGAGATGGTCAGTGTAGGGCATTTGAGACCAGTAATCCTCTTTGTGAGATACTTCTGTGGCCTTTCCAGCTGCTGCAGATGTCTTGTGAGGTACATTCCAAAAGGGGCATTGTACTCTATAATGGGTGTAATGAGTGTCAAGTAGAGGGGAACAATGATTTTTTTTTTCCTGGATGAGAACCCTTTTATGATGGTGTGCCATGTAGAAGGACTTCCTGACTACTGTGGTGATGTAACTATCAAAGGAGAGACTACTGTCCACCTAGGTCCCAAGGTCTCTTATCAAACACTCGGTGTTAAGTAGATTGCTGCCTATGTGGTAGTTCATGGGTACAGAGTTTTTACCAAAGTGGATGACACTGCACTTTTTGGCATGGAGCTTGAGGCCACAGCTCTGACCCCAGGCATCTGTCTCAGTGAGGCCCTTCTGTAGGATGTTCACATCATTTGGGGACTTGACTATGGCTCCTAGTTTGCAGTCATCTGTGAACTTCGTTAGCTTGTACTTCAGAGAAGTAGATACCAAGCAGGAGTTTGGAGATTACCAATGTCTTTGTTTATGAGTTCCATGATGATACGTTCCATGGCCTTGCAGACCAGGCTCATCAGGCTAATAGGTCGATAGTTCCTGGAATCAGTGGTGGCTCCCCCTTTGTGGAGTGGGATAACTGTTGCTGTGTGCCATTCAGTGGGCACAAAGCCTGATGCGAGGCTATTATTGAACATGGTGCTTCAAGTGGGGAGCCAGGTCATTCTGAAGTTCATGTAAAACGCAGCCTGGGATGTTGTCTGGTCCCATGGATGCTGTGTTTTTTGGCTTCAAAGAGTGCAGCTTTTACCTGCGTAGTTGTGATTACAGGGACTCTGCATTCTTCCTGTATAGATATGGGCCCTTTAGGGGTTAAGGGTGAATTTATATATATTAAAGCTTACACAATAGCAAACTCAACTGCATTAATATTTGGCCTCTGTCTAGTGCAGCAAAATTGATATCAACTGTTTTTATGATATTTATAGATATAATTTTCACATTTTTCTAAATATCTCAACAATCAAGTAACACAGACAAAACTCTTTAGCCTCGTATGAAAGCTCTTAGCTAGATGAATAAAATGCTGCTTGACAGTGTGTGTAACTTGAGTGGCTGCTGAGATATTTAAGTTTACAAAATATTACAAATGTAATTGTTACTGTGACTTATAAAATTCAGTTTAAGACCTAGAAGGTTTGCATCAGATCTTGTATTGGTCCATAGCTTTCCCTTCATTTATCATCTATCTTACTATTTGATTAAATAACTTAAAACAATTTTTGCAGGTCCTTTTCTGGGATTGGCAATTGTCATTTGCAAGCGATACTGTTTTTTCTCTGGGAAACCCTAGATAAAATTCAGAAACCATTTTTGAGGGGGCTTGACAGGATCAAATACTTAGGAATATGTCTGAAGAGGGACACTCAACAAGCAGCTAAAGAAATGTTGAGGGAAATAACTTTAAAAATGATTAGGAAATGGAGGAACAGGTTATTGGCTTTTATGGAAGACAAAGTAATGGACTCAAAAGATTTGTATGGCCACTGGTACTATGTTGTTCAAGCACATTTGTATCACCCAGGAGAGGAAGTATGGAATTACTACCGAGGAACTGAAGGATTTTTTGAGAGAACAGGAGGGAAGAGAGTTTGTTGGCAGCAAAGCCACTTCACAACAAAGGCTGGTTAGATACGCCAAGTCTGGAGGCCTACTTTAAAGCTACCCAGCCAAGTTTGTATATAATGCAGGCAGAGTGCTATATGCTCAAATGGAAATGTATGATCCTATGCGAGGGATTAACTCAGGGATGCTAAAGGATGTGTGTGGATTAGACTGGAAAAGCAAGATTGACCCCAGCAGCTGTAGATCTTCATTTCCACTATGTTTGAGACCCACTTGTAATGTACTTAACCTGTTCGCTAGTACATTTGACATCTGAAGAATGTGCATTGCTACTAGGACACGATGGGATGCATCGCCTATTGCTAAACTCGCATGGCATCTCAGCAAGTGGATACAAACAGGTTCCTCCTTGTTTCCTGATATACGATACTACTGTCACATTGCATGGAAATTACACCCTTGGGTAGGTAAATCTTGGAAAGCCTGCAATGCTAGGAGGACTGCTCTTATCTCAAAGATATTAATGTGAAGTTTGGCCTCCTTAAGTGACCATGGTCCTTTAACAGTCTTCTGCTTGAACTTCTCCACAGCCCTAGAAGGAAAGCACCCATGGTTACTGAGGCCTGGGAGGGAGTCAAGGGACAGAATGGTCTCCCTTCTGAAACTGACAGGTTATCTACCACCTAATGTGGTTTCTGCTTGAGTGAGATGGATTCTGGCATGGAGAGGATGAATATTCCATGACCACTGGACAGAGCCCATTGTAACACTCGTAGTATCCTGCTAGCGATACTAAAGTGATGGCAGAGGCCATCACACCTAACAAGTGTAGGACCAGCCCTGCTTGTGGAAAGGGGTGCTAAAGAATCTGAAGAGTCACCATTTGTTGAGTATGAAGCAGTTTGCTCTTTGCTTGAATGATAAATTATCCCCAGCTGACCTGCAAGGTGAAGTAGGCAAGACTGGTACTGTAGCACTAGATCCCTAAATACAGCAGTTAGGCGTCAATCATCCAGGTATGGAAAAGACTTGTCTGCAGTTATAAGTGAGCTCTTACCACTGTCATAATCTTGGTGAACACCCAGTGGGCTGAGACGACAGAATAGCAGTGCTCTGAATTGGTAATGATTGTCCCCCAGCTAGAAACTGAAATCTCCTGGATTTCATTTCAGTCTTCATACAGCAGTAGGCATCTTTGAGATAGTACAGCTGTGTAAGAACTTACCATAACAGTAGATGTCCTACTGATCACTGTTGCGGAACCCATCACAGATGGGATTTTGTCACTGAAATCTGAACGAAGTACCAAACTTTACCTTCCTGAGGGGGTATGACCTCAGCTCATATACATCAGGTTATAAAGGACATATATACAAGCTAGATCCTCAGACTATTTCCAAGCCAACAGCTTGAAGACAACAGAAAGAGAAAGTACAGTTTTGTACCTACCATAAATGTAGATGTCCGAACTGGATAGCATCTGCAGTCATAACAGATGGGATGTCCTGTCCCAGATGCCAATTGCCATGCATCTGCATAATTATGGTGTAGTCAGTAGTGGCTGTAGCCCTTGTAGAATGAGGTCTTATGTTCTGTTCCATGGAATCTTATGCAATTTCCTATCCATTTGGAGATTGTCTGCTGTTGCATAGGCTACAAAGAGCTGGTCAGTTTTCTGTCCAGGTAGTCATTTGTCATCCAAGGTATGCATTATATTCTTTCACCTCTGTTTTGTGGATTGGTCTTGATGGAAGATTACACATTCTTGATCCCTCTGAGAAAGAGGATCAAAGCTGTATTCTGCTGAGATTCAAGGATAATGTCTTTAACCCTTTGTGAAAGGCTGTCAGGCCGAGAGTCCACCTTCCATGCATGCAGGTGCAGCTGGTCCTGAGTCCACAGTGCTGTTAGTTTGTTCTGTGCTAAGAAGTAAAGAGGAGTTCTCAAGAAAGTTCTTGTCTGGGATGGTATCAGCAAATTGACTGTGTATCCCAGGGCTTGTAGCAAGTAAATGACCCTTTGTAAATCTGTTGTCAGCTTGCTTTTGTTGTCCGCTTGTAACAGGCAGTGCAAGAAATCTGAGGTATCTTCTGCAATTTGGTATGCCTCCTTGAGATCTAGAGTTACCATTTGAATTTTGGGACAATGATGTATGTGTTTAAGATGGACAGGTCGTACTAGGAATAGTCTGGACTTGCAAACAGCTTCTGCTCTGGCGCGCCTGCAAAGGAAAGACTGGAAAAAAAATGGTTGTCTGATGCCTTTATACAGACCAGTAGGCCAGAGATGACGGGTGAGAATCTCAGGCATCAGACCCAGACTTTGGAATCTTGGAACATCCGAGGGGCTGCCTGACGACAGGACAACCCATTTGTTATGACTGCAGATGCATCCATGAAGGACATCTGGTCAAGAACAAGTAGGAAACTCCCTCAAGAAAGCATGTATACAATGTGTGTGCTCCAAAAGCAAAAGAATAAGGGGAAGAAATACTGCAACAGTGGTCAGTACAACATCTACTGTTATGGTAAATTCCTACATAACTGCACTATGTCCTAACTGAAATCACTGTTGTAGTATTCATCACAGATGGGGGACTCAAAAAGCTGAAGAGGGGACAACAGGGGGTGGAGCTGGCTAGAATGAAGAGGAGGAACTGTCCAGGAGACCAGAGAGCACTGATCTGGAAAAAGCTGTCCTAGATCTGGAGAAGACATCAATCTTTGTAGTGCTTGGTGAAGACGTGCATAGACAACCAAGTGATAGTTTTCAAGAAGGACCTGGCATCAACCCTTTTGTGGAAAACACCAGAAGAGAAACCAGGAGGGTGGCCTAATGGTTAAGGTGTTTGCCTTACAAACACAAAGTGCAGAGTTTGAGTCTCACAAGGAATAATTGGCTAGGCTTAAAATGGTTCGCAAGGGCAGTTAGCCTAGTACTAATCTATGAACCGGAGTGGAATGTGCTTTAGGGTATGAATGCAGGGACTTACCATGTTGCAAGTATTAGAAAGAGATCACTTTGGATATCCAAGATGCAGCGATTTGCTTTACGACTGGCACAGCTTGGCCTCCATGAAAGAAACTTAGCAGCTGGTCAGAGTTTTCTGTCAGTCTAAGTTTTATCCAAATAGAACCTCAGTTGTCTGTGAATGTCTAAGGAATGCACGATTCTTTTCCCCCTATTTTGAGGCTTGGGGAAGAAAGCAGGTAGGTGAATGGCTTGATTGATAGCTCATTCACAACCTTGGGGATTAAAGGATGGTCACAAGCATTACAGAGGTTAGAGACAGTAGGACAGATTTCTATGTGCAGAATTTTAAGACAGATGATGCGGCTGGCTAAAAAGGGGGGTAGACAGTTTTTCCAGAACAAAATTAAGATCCCATGCCGAGGTAATCTGTTTCCTTGGACCAATAAGGTGCATGACATTTCAGGAAGAGCTTTACATCTGTTCTTGACATTACATGATGGTTTAGAGGTAAACAGGCACTAATGGCCAACAAATGTGCTTTAATAGAGGAGTAAGACAACCCAGAATGCAGACTCACAGAGATACTTTGCACCGGGGGGGGGGGGGGTCCTCTGATAAGAATGGTTCCAGTCTATGCTTGTGGTCCCAAAACAGAGAATCTTTTCCACTTGGCTGTGTATGATTTCTTGGTATTGGGTTTCCTGGCCTCCTGTAAAACCTCCACCACTGCCACTGAAAGTAAGTGTCTTAAGGATTAGAACTCAATCATCTACAGACAGGCTAGACTGGGGTGTAGAAGCTGACCATTCTGTTGGGTGATTAGGTCTGGTTGTATTGGAATTTCCCAGTGGTTTCCCTTTGATAGCTGGAAAAGGATGAGGAAACCAATATTGTATTGGCTGGAAAGGAGCCAGGAGTAGCAGTTTTGGAGTGTCCTTTTGTATTTTTAGAACTTTTGGAATATGTGGCAGCAGAGGGAGGTTTACAGGAAGCTCCCCATGTACTGGAAGGAGGCTCATCTTCCAGACCTGAGGAGATGGTGTCTGGGTGCAGAACAGAGGGAGCTACTGATGCTCTGGAGATACAAAGAGGTCTATCTGTGGAGTGCCCTAGTGACAGACTTGTCTGTTCAGGGTCCATTTGTGGGAGGTCCATGAGGTCTCTGCTTAAAATCCAACACATTCTGTATTAAGGGAATGTAAGCTGCTGTGAGGATCATGTTCAATTGAGTGGCCATTTTCCAAACCTGCACAAGGGGTAAGACCTTGTGCCACCTTATGTACCAGATCATCGTAGTAATATCCATATACCCCAGGTGAGTGCCTGATTTTTAAAGGTGTGAGAAAATATGCAGACTACAGAAGGGCCTTCATTTTATTTCAGGTTGATGTGTTCCTTCAGGAGAGAGGTAGGCCATTTTTCCTTGTACCTTGTGGGAGCCTATCATCCAGGCCTCCAAACCCTGTCTGAGGCATTGGTGTGAAGAATTTGGTTGCGAGGGGCCAGGATGAATGGAAGGGCCAGGTTGAAAGATGCCCATTTCTCCCACCAGCAAAACTCCTCCTTGATGGAGAGCAACACACGGATCAGGGTGTCCAATGGATACAAGTACTGGGTCTACACTGATTGCAGGTATCACTGAATTTTTCTCATCTGTAGCCTGGCCAGTGGGTTCACTGGGATGGATGCAGACATGTACCCAGACCTCTAAGAATGTCCTTACAATGCAGTGAGTCCTAGAGCAGAAGGTTTGGAAGAAAAACAAAAAAACTTACCAGGCTTTGGACTTATTTCCTATGGAAGGAAGGCCTGGATTATGCTTGCATTTAGTATGCAATCCAGGAAGACTAAGTCCTGAGTGGAAGTGAGATGAGATTTCTTGAAAATTATGGTGAATACTAGGTTGACTAAGAATCATACTTTGAAATGTAGGTAATCAAGGAGGCTGCCTGGGTACAGGGCCTGAACTAACAGGTCATCCAGGCAGGGGAAAAAATGAATTCCCAACAGAAGGCTATCATAGGTGGTAGGCACTTTGCGAAAACTCTTGGAGCAGTAGAAAGATCAAAGGGCAAAGCAGTACACTGAAAATGAGAAGAGCCAGAGGAGAACCTGAGGAATCTTCTGCAAGACAAATGGACGAAGATGTGAAGATGAGCATTCTTGAGGTCTATGGACACTAGAAATGCATGAGGCAGGATAAGGGGCAGGAGAGTGTGTAGATGGAGCATTTTGAAGGTAGGTACTTTAAGGAAGGTGTTTAGCAGGCCGAGATCCAGGATGGGCTTCCATTGCCCTTCCTTCCTTGAAATAAGAAAGGTCCATGAATAAAAACCTTTTCCTATGAAGGATGAAGGTATGTCTATGGTGCCTTGAGCCAGCAAGTCCTGAATAATGGGACCAATCAAGTGAAGCTGGTTGGGCAGAGAACTGAGAATCATTTTCATGGATGGAACACTTTCCCAAAGACATGGCATATCTCTTTTTGATGATAGTCAGAACCCACTTGTCTGTAGTTACCACCTCTCAGAACTAAAGTGAAAGGGAATGTCTTTTTGACAGGGGTTGGAGAAGGACAGTCGCAAGGTTTTGCCCCCAATGGGAGGAGTCCCTTTGTGGTTTGTCTGAAAATCTTTTCTTAGGCACTTTTCCATTTTTGTGAGAGGTCCCAGGGTTCCATCTTAATGAAATGGATTTGGATGAGGAGTTCCTATACTATCTAGGGAACCTGCCTGCAATCTTTCATGGTCTTGCCTTGTTCTTGCAGTTTTTTGTTTTTTTTTGAAAAGATTGGTAGCTTGAGGTTCTAACAAAATGTCATTGTCCAAGGGTGAATCCAAGAGTTTGAAAGTGTTCAGGAATGGACTGACCTGGTAGCCATGTGCACCATTTGATCACTGAGACCATGGCAGCAACCTGGGACATTGCGTCCACTGCATAACTGCATTTAATGTTGTGCCTGCCTATTTATGCAGCTTGGGACATAATGGTATTCATCTGCTGTTTAGACTCTGCTGTCGGAGGTTCTGACATGACCTTTTGCAGAAATGAATACAGAAAGCAGTTATTTAGTCATATGTGTTTAATTAATAGCTGTGAATGCTAAAGGGGAGGAGGTGTAAACTTTCTTAACCTACCTACCCATCACCTTGCTGTCCTTGTCTGAGGGGAGGGCATTAGTAGTGGGAAGCAATTTGGATGGATTATAAGAGGAGAGGGAGATTTCGGCAGGGTCAGCCATGGGATTTAAGTTCATCAAGAACCTTACAACTGTCCAGTCTTTTAGGAGCAGCTGGCTGAGAGTCTGGTGTTAAAGAATGGAAAGCATCACGATAAGCTTTAAGGACTAGGGGAACTGGCAAAGAAACCAGAAAACCCATCTCCAGAAGGCTGTAGCATCTATTTGGTACTACTGAGATTTGCCTTGACTACTACAGTCATCATATTCTGAATAGTTTCGCCAAAGGAAGCCTCTTTCAGAGGAGAGTCCAGTAAAAGGGAGCCCCCCCCAACTCTGTCCCAGGAAACTTGCTCAGGAGTGAAGTTGTGAAGAGTAGTTCAGAGAATAATCAGAATCTGGTTCAGGATCCTCTTTGGAGAAAGTAGAATCCAAGACTTGCTTTTGTGGTGTGGCTTCAGACATATGGGTCACAAGAGGAAGATTCAGGGCCATCTTATATTTAAATAAGCCCTGGGAGAAGTCCATCCATTCTTTTTCCCTGGAAGGTGTTGGGGACAACAGATTTCTTTTCTTTTTTGGGGCGACATCCACCTGCAAGAGCCTTGGAGGATTGGAACCTTATCTCATTTTAAGAAGTACACCAGAAACCTCCTCCTGTACAAGGATCTGAGGGATTCTGTCTGGGCCCTACAAGACTGTAAAAAAAAAAAAAAAGAAGTTATGTACTTACCATAATGTTCCATGTTTGTAGTCCATCTCGCCTACATTCTTGCTGGATGGGTTCGGGTTCTCGGCTCCTACTCGGCCAATACTAAAGCGAGAGCTTTTACTGGCTCAAGGCTAACCCCTATCCCATGGTGCATCATGGCAATTCTCCAGATCTTGTTTGCAAGAAAGTAACTACATACAATAACAAACTATCAATAACTATGCACATACAAACAGAATATTTTGTCTTACTAGCCATGCCATGTGGATGGACAACAACAAGGTCAGACAGTATAATGGAAAATCCACCAGTTTCTCCAGGCTACAGGAAGGGGGAAATGGGTGGGAAGCAAGAATGTAGGTGAGATGGACTACAAACATGGAAAATTATGGTAAGTACATAACTTCTTTATGTTATGTAGTCCTCTCTCACCATAATTCTTGCTGGATGGGACAGCGCCCCTAGCACCTTTATCCCAGGTGGCTCAGGCAGAGACTCTTTGGCCAAGTGGACCCAAAGGATGACCTGTCCCAAAAAGCCAAATCCAATTTGTAATGAGTGACAAAGGTATGAGATCTTGCCCAAGTAGCTGCTGCACAAATGGTGTTAATTGGGAGTTTTGATTTAAAGGCACATGAAGCCGATACTGCCCTGGTTGAATGGCCTTTTACTTTAGCACGTAGTTTCCCAGCAGTTTTGTAGGCAAATGAGACACAGTCTGAAAGCCATTTGGACAAAGTGACCTTGGAGATGGGCAAGCCTTTGTTTTTATCTGAGAAGGAAAAAAAACAATTGGTCCGATTTCCTAAAATCTTTAGTCCTGTTCAGGTAGAATTGGAAGTGCATTCCTACAGCAGACGGTCTTACTTGTCTTGTTCACTCCGGATATGCATCTCATTAACCTTGGGTATAATGTGGAACCATCGAAAGTGGCATTAACAGGATGCCTTGAAGCAGTGTATGAAATTGCAGAACTGCATCCACACATGGCAATGCATATAATGCCTCTGCCAGCTTTCTTGCTGTGCCATCTGATGCACTGGATATCAGGCACATGGCTACGTTAGATGCAGAACGTACGGTAGACATTTTGGTGTCTACTGTATTTCAGACATCTGACAGCAAGTTACTCGAAAAAACCATGGACATTTCATTGATCAAGTCCGTTCAGAAATGTATCAAGTGAGTAAGGTACTTCAGCACCAAGAGCAAAGGTTGTTGAAGCACAAGTCCATTTCCCTAGTGCATCAGGAGGGGGAATCACCCAGGACTCAGATAAACCAGACCCAAAAGCTTCAAGGAACATGGACTCCTCTGTAGAAAGTTTCTGTGGACTATCCTAGAATTAATCAAACAGGGGAGGATATCTCCACATGTGAAGTCTTACAGAGGGGGATCCTTCTCCCTCATCCAAATTTGTGTCTGCAGTGACGAACTCAGGAGAGGAGTCTGTGTGCTTCCATTTGCATGTCTGTTACCTCAGAACATGTCTCTGGTTTTCTGGTGGAGACCAATCACAATCAGACTGGGAGCTTGAGTGTCGATCTGTTTTGAATTGGTGCAGTCTGTATTCTGATTTGTTACTGTAATTTGGGAAGAATACTGGTAATTCAATAGTTGTGTTTAGATTATGTTCTAAACATACCTTAGGGAGAAAAGGAGGATTAGTTCTGAGGGAGATTCTGTCCTTGTGAAAAATATGAGGTTGAATGGTGAGGGCTTGCAATTCTGAAACCCTCCTAGCAGATGTTATAGCAACCATGAACAATGTCTTACAAAATAATTTCAAGTCAGATGAAGATGGTTCAAAAGGTGGAGAAATCAATGAGGTCAGAACTAAGTTCAAGTCCCAGGGCTCCGGGGATTGTCTGATTGGAGGTCTGAGGACTCCTCCTTTCAAAAAGGTTTTGCATACAGAGTGGGACATAATTGGATTCCCCATGTTCCCAAAATAAGAGATGGCAGCCAACTGAACTCTAATGGTAGCAGCTGCAGCTTCTTGAAATATGGATGCAAGGAAGAACAAGATAGACTCTATGGGAGCTGAGTAGGGATATATGCCTTGGTTAGCTGTCCAAATGGAAAACCTTTTCCATTTACTGGAATATAATTTCCTGGTGGAAGGTTTGTGTGAAGAAATCAGGATGTGTCTAACTGTATGAGAAATACACCTGGCTATTCTTGGAACTGGAGCAGCCATGTTGTCAATTTCAGGGTTTGGATTGTGGGATGGAACTGTCCTGATTGATGAATCAGAAGGTCTGGAGATGGTTCCAGAATCCATGGTTCTTCCAAGAGATAGGGCCACAGGAAAGGGAACTAGACAGTGCGGCCAGTAAAGAGCAATGAGGATCAGGGTACTCAACAGTTTTGCTTTCTGAATCACTTTTGGTATGAGAGGAAAGGGTGGAAAAGCATAAAGGAGTTCTGGAGGCCAATTGTGGACCTGAGCATCCCTGAGTGACATGCCTGGGTGGAAAATGAGGACAAAATAGTCGCTGCATTTGAATAGGTTGCAGCAAGGCTGGCCCCATTTTTGGAAAACCTCTTCCGCAACTTCTGTATTCAGGGACCACTCGTGAGGCATCAGAATTGCTCGACTCAGTTTGTCTATCACATTGGCCCTCCCCGGAATGTGTATTGCTACCAGAAAGCATTGAGTGTCCATCACCCATTTCCATACTCTTACAGCCTCTCGACAAACTGGGTAAGATTTGGTTCCCCATTGCTTATGTACCACAATACAGACATGTCTGATTGAATTGCAATTGCCCTGGTGAGAAGAGAACTGCGAAGTGCTTGCAACGTGTATAGCACCGCTCATCTCCAGAACATTTATGTGCAAGTGGTTCTTGTGATCCTGCCAGATACCTTGGACCGTCATTCCCAGATAATGCCCCCCCACCCTATCTGGGAAGCATCTGTGGTCAAGACTACATTTTGTTGAGGGGGAGCAAGTGGATGACCTAGATGAAGCTGATCTGTATGTAACCACCATGTTAAATCCTTCTTGCATGAGTTTGTGATGAGTACTTGGTGAGACAAGGGGAGATTCTGTATTGACCACTGGGCAAATAGCCACTGAAGTACTCATGTGTAGATGGGCTAGGGGAACTAAGAGAATGGTGGAAGCCATAGTCCCTAGAACTTGAAGGACTATCCTGGCCTGTACTTTGTCCTTTTTCAGCAAGAATCTGACTTGGTTGTGCAACAATTCTATCCTTTCTGGTCTTGGTTTTGCTGTCATGGTGGTTGAGTCTATGTCTGAGCCTAAGACGACAATGCGCTGCAATGGAGATAAGGCAGATTTTTTTAGACTTATAGTAATCCCTAATCTGGTGCACAAGGATAGAGTCTCGTTCCTGGCTCAGAATAGTTTGTGCCTGGTGGTAGCAGTGAGGAGTCAGTCATCTAAGTATGGAAACACCTGGAATCCTAGACATCTCAGGTGAGCCATTACCACTGCCATGCATTTGAACACTCTGGGGGCTGTAGTGAGACCAAAGGGCAGTGTTCAAAATTGAAAATGACTAGCTCCCAGCCCAAAGCGTAGATGTCTTCTGAAGCGCCTGTCCATTTTGATATGGTAGTACACGTACTGAAGATCTATGAAGTACATCCAATCGTCTTTCCCAATAAAGGGAAAAATTGACTGAAGAGTGATCATACTGAACTTCGATTTCTTTGCAGACTTGAGTTTGCGGAGATCTAGAATTGCTCTCCAGTCCCTGGTCTTTTTTGGAACTAAAAAAAATCAGGAGTAAGTTCCGGATCCTATTTGCTCTGTGGGGACTTCTTGAATGACTTTTTTTTGAAGCAATGAGATGACCTCTGATGTTGCACGGTCTAAGTGAATGGGTAGCCCATCTAGTAAAGACAGATTTACTGGGGGATCGGAAACAAAGGGAATGAGGTAACCTCTGGAAATTATATTTTGTACCCAACAATCTTGGGAAATTTGTAACCAAGCGCTTGGGTACAGTGAGAGACGACCCCCGACTGCCTCTAGAGATGGACAGTCAGGCAACCCTTCAGGGTCGATGGAAGGGACAATCAGAGAAAGCATCTCCATCTCCCTGATGTTGCGGACCCCCCTCTGCCATGAGCGCAGTGTCTTCCATTAGATCCTCCCCCTCTGCCTCTAGGGGAGGATTGACCTTGTGTCTGAGGAAAACCTTTTTGGAATTTACAGAACTACATTTTCCCTCCTGTTTGGCCCTTGGGATAGGGTCTAGAAGGAAGGGAGAAATGGACTCCGACAGCAGATAAAGTTTTCCCTTCCTGCTCACACCTGGTCAGTCTCTCTTAGCTGAGGTCCAAAAAGAGTTGAACCATCAAAGGGGACGTTGGTAAAGGAAGACAAAGAATTCTGTAAAGTTGCACAGACGCATCCAGGAATGTCTCCTAAGAGAAATTCCTGTTGCAGGTGCCCTGCTCACTCTGTCAGCTGCATAGAAAACCATCCTCATGGAGGAGTTAGTGATAGATGTAAGGGTGGAGAGCTGCACAGATACCTTGTCCCTGGATCCCGAAGCTACTGAACCCTGAAGGCTATCTCCCAACTCCTTCAGGAGATCCCTTTGAAGTCTAGTAAAATGGGACAGGTAATTCAGCGATCGTAAGGTAAACGCAGTTGAAGAGAAGGTAAGCTTTCCATACCTATCCATCGTCCTAGACTCTATTAGGAGGATGGATATTTGAAGAGGTCTCTGACAATTCCTTTTTCATGGCCGCTGCTACCACCATAGCATCCACCGGAACTCCCTTAGAAAAAAAAGATCTGTCTTCCGAAGCGGTCATATATTTGTTTGG